>NW_007053763.1:264785-275412 GCF_000164805.1 Carlito syrichta
GGTGTCTGTGTACAGACTGTCATGGGGATACAGCTCTCTAGGGACTCTTGTGTTCCCAGAGCTGGGGGTCTGTGTGGGGCTCCTTCTCGGAGAGACCTCGGCAGCCCTGAGTTCCAGTGGGGGGTGAGGATCCGGGCTCTGCCTTCCAAACCCCATGGGCAGGTGGGCGTGAGACCCCAGTCCCCTGCAGCCCTGCTCATCCTGCCAGGAGACAAAATGGGGGACCTCGGGGGGTGAGACCACTTTCAGGTTCCAGGTGTCCCTGCTGTCTCTAAGCCTACCACCAATCAGCGAGCTGGCTACAAAGCAGGACTGGGAAAGAAGGTGAGAAGAGCCAGGCATTTCATGAGGAAAGGAAAAGCTTTTCTCGGTCTGGTCTCGCCTACCAGCTCCTATATCCATGATCTCATCTCCAAGACCTGAGGTGTTAATAGCCCATAATTACTTAATCACCCCAGCTCTTGCTGTCAGCTTTAGGTGCCAGATAAACATGTTGTTTATTAAGGGGAGAGCTTAAATTCGCAGAAAACCTGAAACGGTTAGGAGAATTTCTTAACAGTGATTCCTGTTTCACAATTGAATTCACATGAAAGGATGAAAATGTGCTGAAATACTATTAGAAGCTAAACTAATCGAAAAGGGTTTCTGTGTCTTGAGAAACTCCAGCTTAAACATTTATATTTCAGCCCAAGTCTTCGTCTTTGTGCTGTCAGCCACCATGTGTCCCATTCTGGCCATTCCTGGCGGGACTAGGGGCACTTGGCACTGCTGACCTTTGGTCATGGGGAGACACTTTTGCCGTGACTGCGGGTGCACCATCTGGCGGCAGGACAGGAAGATCCTTAGGGCAGGGGAGGTCAGAAAGGGAGCAGGAGTGAGTGCAGATAGAACCAAGTGTGCCAAGTGAAGAGGCCATGGTGATGTCAATTAGCTGGGCATTGTGGCATGCACCTGTAGTCCCAGCTACTCAGGAGGCTGAGGCGGGAGGATCACCTGAGTCCAGCAGATGGCGGCTGCAATGAGTTCTGATCGCCCGCGGGAGAGGGCATGTGAACGGGAACCTGGAAGCTCAGGGCGGTGGCCAGGAGAGGCGGCCAAGCCAAGGGGGTCATGACCACCATGGAAGTTTGATCCTCTCAAGTGCACCTCAAAAAGTCTAAAGGGGGGGGCACAACAGAGACCTGCCCCTCCACACCATTATGAATAGGAAGTGTGAACAGAGAGAAAATCACTGAATGGAATATATTTCAAATCCTGCAATGTACCTTACAGTTGGAATGTGATTCTGAGGTTTTGGCTAAAAAGTCACTGGATACAAAATACAAATACAAAATACAAATACAGAGAAATACCCAAAAAAGACAAAGAAGGAAGAAATATGCTTTTAGATAAAAAAAGAAAAAAAGAAAACCACAAGGAGTGAACACACAAAGCAACCATGTCGCCCCACAGTACCCACCTTGGAGCGGGGTCTGGAAGCCTTTCATGTTCTGGTCCAGGAGCTGCGAGGGCAGGAAGCTCGAGCCCGGCTGGGGCCTGAGGTCCGGCTCACCCAGGGCCGCGGTCAGTGCTGGCTCCTTCGGCTGGCTGTCCCCGAAGACAGCGGCCCACTCCCGGCTGAACTCGCCCTCATCCAGGGAGGAGGCGCTGAAGATCTCACTCAGCAGCAGCAGGTCATCTCTGTCGGTGCCTTCTGGTTCCAGGGTCCCTGCTGGACCCAGACAAGCTAAGAGAGGTCAAGAGCAGGAAGCATCAGGACAAGTGCACTGGGAGCTGGGATGGGTTGCACTTGGTGACGGCTAGTTTTTTGTTTGTTTGTTTGTTTGTTTTTGAGACAGGGTCTCACTCTGTGATTCAGGCTGGAGTGCAGTGGCATGATCATAGCTCACTGCAGCCTCAGACTTCTGGGCTCAAGCTGTCCTCCTGCCCCAGCCTCCTAAGTAGCTGGGACTACAGGTACGTGACAACAAACCTAGCTAATTTTTAAAAATTATTTTGTAGAAATGGGTTTTTTTCTATGTTGCCCAGGCTGGGCTTGAACTCCTGAGCTCAAGCGATCTTTCTGCCTTGATCTTCCAAAGCGTTGGAATTATAGGCGTAAGCCACCACATCCAGCTGCTTTTTTTTTTTTTTTAGGTTGGTAATAGAACATTTATTAAAATAAAGCTAGGGGTTCACAGAAACAGCAAAGAACCAAAGAATTAAAATGCAAGCTATGTAAAATCCCAACTACAACCCCAAAAGTTCTATAGTATGCATTTATTAGCTAACTAAAAGCCCCCAAAGACAAGACATCCCATATAACAAAGTATAGCAAAAGAGTTGGCAATTTTCAGTTGTTGAAACTGTAGATTTTGCATTTTGTATCCTTTTCTCATTCAGGAAAAATAATATTTTTGAATGTTATATAACATACATATTAAAAACAAGATTAAAAAATACTAACACTGGCTGTAAATATATTCTTACATGTTTCTCATAGGCAATAGGTTGGTTGTAATATGTACATGGCATGAAACTAAGATTTTAGACAAAAATACATGCTAGCTGTAGGTAACACACTAGTGATATGCTCATTTACTTACACTAAACAATTACATAATACTGTCTTCAAAGTTAATCATCTCCAAAGGTTAATCAAAATATAAATTCAGGTCAAGTGTGGTGGCTCACACCTGCAATCCCAGCCCTTCAGGAGGCTGAGATAGGAGGATTGCTTGAATTCAGGAGACAACATAGTGAAACCCTGTTTCTACAACCAAAAAAAAAAGAAAAAATTAGCTAGGCATGGTGGCGTGTGCCTGTAGTCTCAGCTACTTGGGAGGCTAAGGTGGAAGGATTGCCTGAGCCTAGGAGGTTGAGGTCGCAGTGAGCCATGATGGTACCACTACACTCCAGCCCGGGCAACAGAGTAAGACTCTGACTCAAAAAACTGAAACAAAAAATAAATTCATCCCATTCTAGCCTCTTTTAAGAGATTTCAGAACTCAATTTCTACTCCATGCTCCCTGACTCCTTCCTTCTAAAGCAAGTCTAGTTTCTGAGCATCAAACTCCAGGGTTTTGGCTTTTCCTTAAGAGAAAGCCAAATTGACCAAACATTCCTCAGACATGAAACAAAGACAAGACTGAGAGTGCATTGGAGATCTTACTTCCTTGTTGGCGTAGCTTCTTGACTTTTCTCACACAGGCCTCAGTCCACATCACCTGGGTTGGACAGCAGCTCCATGCCGCACCCTGTCCAGTCACCCAGGATGGGGAGACAGCCCTTACCACACCCTGGCCAGGGTGAGAGAGGAATGGAGGACGTGGGAAGCCCCACTGTGAATGAGAGAGGATTCCTGTTCCTTTCTCCCTTGCTGAAATGCCATCACATGAAGCAAAGAGAAGACAGGTCTGATTTGCCCGAGAGTAGCTGTGACAGAGTAACTGGAATATTGGACAATGCTAGGAGCACCCAGGGGTGAGCTCTGTAGGCCAGAGACAGCTGTAGGGTGCCAGAATGACACTAGACTGAAAGAGAAGCCTCCCATGGGGACCCCTTCCTTCTGGGTGACTTCAGCAAAATCCCCCACTCCCCCTGTCTCCGTCTTCTCATCTAGACAGTACAAAAGGTAATAACGCCCACCTCAGGGCATTTTCAGGGAGACCCAAAGAAACACAGCTCAGACCTAAGTGCCTGTCCAGACCAGAGAACTATCCTTACAACAGGAACATTGACAAAAGACCAAACACTGAGTACAGGCAGACCGGGAGCATGACTGGCAGAAATCCTACATCAAGGCCTTGCACTGAGCTTTCCACATGCTTTAAGACCTGATGGTTTTATTAATGGTGGCTGTCTCATTGCTGTGGGATCTCATTTGCCACTTGGAAACTACAAACATTTTTGTTGTTAAGTCACAAAGAGAAGACAGCATCATGGCATATTTTTCGAGCTGTGTTGTAATTCTGATACAGCCATATTAAGTGAGATTAGCAAGTTTTCCTCAAATATATAAGATCATTAGTACGTGGAGGCCTTTTTAACGAAAATTAGGCTTCTCTGTGTTGGTTTCGCTGGATCTATTTTCAAGCACACTTTACATAAAGATCAAAAGATGGGGATTTCTGAAGGGCTGAGCAGATAGGCTACAAATCGGGGGGAGGGCGGAGGTCTAGTCACTCCTGTGTCACTGGGGTTTAAAAACAGTGGTCACATACTGCTTTCACTGGACAACTGTCTGACTTCAACATTCTTATTGTTCATATTATCTCAGAAATGTTCACTGAGTCATAGCCTGTAGGTGTTGTGGGTAAGAAGGTGGGGAACAGCATTTACAACAGACTTCTGGGACTGGGCTGTAGTAACGGGAGCCAGGCACCACCCACACCTGTGTGTGGCTGCTAGGCAGGACTGGTGAGACCAGGTGGGAGGCCCACCTGGTGAATAAAGGCAGGGGCTGAGGAAGACCACCTCCATGGAGTCAGGACTTGCCTCTCAACATCCATTTCCCTGCATCCTCCCCCGCCACACCATTTCTCTCTCCCTCCCTCCCTGTCTCCTCTCTCTCTCTTCCCTTCTCTCCCTCTCTCCCTCTTTTCAATCTCTCTCTCTCTTTGTCCCTCCCTCCCACTCTTTCTCCCTTTCTCTCTTTCCCTCCCTCTCTCTCTCTTTCTCTGTCTCTCTCCCCCACCCATCTCTTTCTGGGGCATCACCCTTTTTATATATGTTAACTTCACAGGTCTTGCACTACCTACTTGCAGGGGGACAGGATGCCCCCACCTCTCCCCACCACCTTTCTAAGGATTGACTTTCTGGCCTGACTGAAACCAGATGATTGCTGAACCAGACCCGCTTCACTGGAACCAATTCAATTCAGTGTGCAGACCCCTGGCAGGCCAAGGACTCTCAATGTGCCTTGGAAATAACGTGTGTTCCTTCTAAGTCCCTTCCTATATTCTCTGCCAACACAAGCCCTCTAGATGTCTAGAGTCTCCCTGTTTTGCTCTAGACATCTGTCCAGGGATGACCACCTTTGACATCAGCAATAATAAACGGTATACTTGGAGTCTTCCAGAAAGAACCATGGACAGGATTTGTTTCTACTGTCTGGATTTTGTGGTGTGGTGCTGATGACACATGTCAGTGGTTTTTACTTGTGAACTTGACATACCTTCCCACAGTGGCTCCAGTGTTCTCTTTGGGGAAACGCCTTCTCCATGTGATCCTGGTGAGATACCCCTTGAGATGCCTCCTCCCCCCAGCCTGGGTGGATTTGAGACTGTGACTGGCCAGAGTCCTCCATCTCCCAGGTCATGATGACTGGCTCAGGGATGGGTGCGTGCCCGGGCATCCCTGAGTGTGGTCCACGGAGACTGGATGGACAAGAAGCTCTCTTTCTTTGGGTTTCCAAGTTCTGAAGCACTGGAGAGAGAATCCTGACAACACTGTCTAAGCCCCTGGGTCCAGCCTTGCTTGAAGCCAATCCATACCTGTGTGTTCCCAGTTATGTGGATTGGTACATTCTTTTTCTTTTAAAAAAAAGTTCAGCCTGAGCCATTTTGCACAGAGGTTCTCCATCACTTGCAAACAAAAGATTCCTGACTCATGTCATGCCCTATCACACTTCAACATTTTAGTGACAGAAAGGAGGAAAGGTCCCACGGTGAAGACATCATCCACTGCCAGTTCAGAATACAGACTTCTGCCTAAGCTGGGGACTACCATCGAACCTAGACTATTATTTAGCATCCTGGTTACTGAACAGTTAACAGGCTGCACAGTGAACATTCTCTCTCTCAAGACAACTTATTGCTTAGCTAAAAGCAACGAAACTGGCACCGACTTAAACCATAAAACACGGAAACCTCCCCATCATTGCCCTGATAATTAAGATGCTTGAAATGACTACACATGTAAGAAACCCTTAATTACAAGTAGCAGAGGACAGGTTTAGGTCTGTAACTAGACAAGCTGAGTCTTGAGCAATAACTCTAGTCCGTCGACTCTGGAGAGACAGGCTGCCATTTTCTTTGAAAACAATTCAACTGAGAGAAAATTGGGACACACGCAGAGAGGGGACCTGCACTTTGAAAGGAGCCCTGCAGGATCCATACAGCTGGGGTCAGAGCATCCACCCACACCCACAAATAAGGACTGCTGCTGAATTAGGGACCGCATCCTGCCTGTTTTAAGGATCAGCAAAGGCTGCTCCAAGCACAGGTGCCAACAGACACAGCGCCTGTGTCACAGCTTGCCGCTCTGTCCCCAACTCTGTGACCTTCCATGCAAGTCCCAGCAACAACCTATCCTCGCTTGGTAGGGCTGTCTGCCCTCCTCTCATCCTTCCAAGTCACTGACCTGGTTTCTTCTTTCTTTCTTTCTTTCTTCCTTCCTTCCTCCACAACTGCGCACTTCACTTTGGCTCCACTCTCTTCTCAACTGCCCGTAATTAAATTCCTGCTCATGCCCGACACTGAAGTGGCTTCTTGAAGGTTGCTGGGGAGATCCGCACAGCCCACACCAACACCCCTTGCTTGACCTCTGACATTTGCACTTTGGTCTGGTTCTGGAGATGAGGCTGTCATCTCCTGGGAGTTCCCAGGAGGTGGCTCTCTTGGAGAACCTCCCACCTCTTTGCTAGTACTTTCTCTGCTGACTCTTTCTACTCTGGTTGCCCTGAGGCTTCCTCCTAAGCCATCATGGCTCCCTTCCCTACATTTTCTGTAGGAGTCTTTCTCTTTCTCTCTCTCTCTCTCTCTCTCCCCCCTCCCCCCCATAAGAGAGACCTTACCTATGCTCGTGGTTCCCATTTCACCTTGGAAGTGTCTCTGCTCTCTATCTCCACTTCCAAGTTCTTTCTGGAACTCTGATGAGAAATTCCTATCTGGGGGCCCTTCAGAACTTGCCTATTGGTGAGGCTACTGGCTCTAGCAGAGGCACCCTCCTACTGTGCGTCTCTGCTCAGTTTGTGCTACCTTTGAATGTTTGTTCCCTTCAAAACTCATGCTGAAATTTAAGCCCCAAGGTAACTGTGTTGAGAGGTGGGACCTTTCAGAGGCGACTGGGCTGTGGGATTCTGTCCTCATGAATGCATTTGTCCACTCATGGCTTAATGGGTTGATAGGTTATTGTGGAAGTGGAACTGGAGTCAAAAGAAGAAGAGAGACTCAGTGGGTACACCTGGTCCCCTTATCGTGTGGTGCCCTGAACTACCTCAAAACCCTGCAGGGAGTCCTAAGCAGCAAGAAGGCCCTGATCAGATGCAGCCCTTGATCTTGGGCTGCTCAGCCTCCACAACTGTAGAAATAATTTCCTTTTCTTTATAAACTACCTAGTATTGGGTCTTTATAAACTACCTAGACAGTCCAACTGTGAGGTTACTCACTTATTCAAAGACTTTCCATGGCTCCTCTGACTACTGAGTAAAGCACTACTCCTCATTGTGGCATTCAGGGCCCCTCCAGTCTATTGTTGACATGGCCCTTGCAGCCAGCTGTCAACTCAGTCATCTGGGAAGCCTTCAATTTGGCAAAAGCCCCTTGTATGCCACTGCTCACATGCCTTCCTGCCTTTCTGTCTGGGAACCTGTTTTCACCCAATGAGAAGAATCATATGTGGTTCTTTTTTTTGCATCCAAAATTGATCTTAGTGATCATCTTCTCCAATTCATTTTACAGATGAGAAGAAAGACACATACAAGTTAATGACCTGCCCAGTGTCACATGATATATCTGTTACAGAGACCCTGGTTAGGCACCCCCAACTCACAGGTCAAGGTGCTTTCTCACTTTAGCATCCTGATTTACTTTGGAACCTATAAAGGACCTCACATATAAACTAGCATTTATGCTTCTGTCCAGTGCTGAGAATTCCTACGGTCAGACATCTCTGTCAGCATGTGCCGGTGCCCACCCACCCAGCATGTATGCCCTGCACCTCTCAAGGGTTCAGAAACCAAACCCCCATTCCCCTGGGGGAGCACTCTCCACGAGAAGGGATGCCGAAGCAATGAGCAATGCTGTGTGAAGACTCCCCTGCAGAGGAAGCACTCTCAAGCTCAGGCCGAGGGTGGGAAGTGGGTGACAGCTCACTGGGGTGGTGTTTTTGAAAGCACACGGAGTTTCATGACCTCAGTGTAAATTAGGAACGCAGAAGGTGGAAACACAACTACATAGGCCGAAAATGAGAGCACGGGAAAACAAAACAGATAAATGTCAATTGCCTTCATCTGTGTCTGAAACAGGAAGACTCCATCTATCTGGTTTTCTCCTTGGTCCCCAACTCGACAGTATGACTAATGGTTAAGGCAACACACTTGCAACACAGATGAAAAACCCCAAATACCAACACTATCCTCACATCAACCAAAAGAGAGGGGGAGAAAGATGGGTAGGAAACCACCTTACAAAAATAGCCAACAAGATAACAAACATATCAAAGGTTTCAGTATAAAAAGTTCTGGTGGCACACTGTACTTGTTTCGAATTCAAGAACACTGCTTCTAAAAACTACCCCCTGGTGAAAAAAGATATATAATAACAGGTGGGGGGAAAACCATCCCTACCCACTCTCTGAAAAAAAACAACAACCCAGCCTGCTATACCCTGAGCAGGCAGTGAAAACACACGTGTTGAAAATCCCCAAGCCTGTTCCTTCATTTCAGTGTTAGGTCTTAGTAGACATATCGCCTCACCGACAAATACACCACCCGGGGCAGACCTCGGTACTTACCGAGTCTTTACAGAAATCTTTACAGGGAAGATCTACGCAGATCACTACTGACCAAAATGGTGATCAATGGAGTACAGTATTTGGTTTAAAAAAATGTACCGTTATTTTTTGAAAGGACCAAAGCCAGCGGTACGTTTCAGGATTCTGGCAGGGAGGCAGGGAGAAGGGGAAGTTTATGAGGAAAGATAACAAGCTTAGCATTTGTCATCTCGTATGGAAGCAGTCTGATCCCTAGTCAGAAATCTACGGAGAACGGCAGGAGATCGTTCAGAATGACTCAGGAATAATGGAGAGAGAAACCCGTACAACTGCCATGGCAGAAGGTTCTTGCCCGGGCCTGTGGTAGCTACAGAATGAGCTGTCATTCCAACTTGTGGTCAGAACTTAGAATCACAAGTTTGGAAGTAGTGACCAAGGAATTAGCAGAAGACAAACATTTTAGTTAAGATATAGACAAATAGAATGTTTTATATTGTCTCAGTTAGTCTTGTCCTGGAGAGAAATCTTTTGGGTAAGGCCAATTTATGAGACTGAGGTGAATTCACTGAACTCTCTTCCACTTTATGACATCACTTTTTTTGTTCAGTTACCTGCTAATTATTTTTCTTGGCCCAATTTTGAGGGATACAAAGATTTCTATTTGTTATGACTCATGAATTGAGGTCAGATTGTCACATGTTGGTCACAAGACAATTTGAGAGCCACTTTCAAGTGTCTCAAAATGTCACTAAGTTTCTTTTTCACTTAAAACATTTTCATAACCTAAGGTCAAATATCGGTTTTTCACTAAATAGCTATTTAGTAGGAGAAAGCAAATTTCATTATGACACTGAGTCGGAGTGATTTTCTGGGAGATGGCACTTTGAGAATTACTGCTGTTGTCATAAGTGGATGGCTTTTTGATAACATTGTACCATGGCTTAGCCATTACTTGTCTAACAGAATTACCACTGGGAGTGTGCTGGCCCCCAAACAGCAGGGTGCTAGAGCTTACGGCCCCAAGTTCTCTAAAGTCAGCCATCCCTGGATTAAGCTCTTTTTATTTCTTGACTGTTTAATGTCTTGCATATTGTAATCAGCATTTAATTCAGGACTCAGGCCTTCTGGCGGTTTTCTAAAGGGCACACACATTTGGAAGTCAACAATTTAATGAGTGTTTTTTTCTTTGGTCACCACAAGTTCTCTGTGCATGGAGAGGGTATTTTCATACTAGTGACTATGTTAATATTTAAGCCGACACCACCCTCTGGGGGGCATCACAGAGGCTGAGGCAGATAGTGGGAGGGTTTTGCACATGCCTGGAGAGAGGTTTTGTGGGTTGGCGGTGATAAAGGGAAGGGAGAAATTACGTGACTCTGCATTTAATTGAGAAGGCCTGCAAATCAGTATTTCTGCCTGAGAACAAGCACATGAAGAGCACATTTGTATCTTTGCCTTTAGAATTAAATTGAGGCTCAAAAAATGAACATGGGCGGCCATTCCACAAAACTAACAGAGATGGTAACCGACAGCCAAGGACGTACGTGAGGTGTTTTAATTAAGTAGAAAGGTAGTTATCTTGGCACATGCCCTTGGGGAGGTTTATGAAAGTAAGCATCTGTCACAGGCAGGGGCATTTCTGATTTAAATCTGTGAAGAAAGGTATAACTACTGGGTTAGTGTTGTGCCATTACTACTAAGTTAGAACATCAAATTCCAAAGCCAAGAACCTTTTTTTTATTTTTGATAAGAAAGAGGGCAACAGAATATAGACTTATTTACTGCATCTGCATAAAGCTAGAAAGAAATGCAGGGGAGTAGGGTATTGGAATAGGGAGGGGCTGGGGAGCAGGAGTGCGAGTAGGAGGGTTTTTTGACCGTATATACATTTTTTTTTTTTTTGAGTTGGAGTCTCACTCGGTCGCTCAGACTG
>NW_007053763.1:275432-301711 GCF_000164805.1 Carlito syrichta
CTTGCCTGCTGGGCTCCGGCGATCCTTCCACCTCGGCCTTCTGAGTAGCCGGAATTACAGGCATGCGCTACCACGCCTGGCTGATTTTTTTAAAAATTTATTGTAGAGATGAGGTCTCACTGACCAGGCGGGTCTCAAACCCGCGAGCTCAGGCAATCCACTCACCTCAGCCTCCCAAAGGCACGGGATTACAGGCTGAGCCACCGAGCCCAGCTGTATATACATTTTTTACTGTAAGTTGGTTTGTATACCAATGTGAATATACTACCTACAAAAAATAAATGTATTGAAATAATAAAATTAAAGAAGCAAATAAGAAAAGACCAAGTTATATAAATAAGATGTGGGGAAAAGAAGGAATGATAACCTTCCTATCAAAATAAGTTGAAATACGGATGCTTATAACATTTGTTAAATGTTAAGACTTGCTAAAAACCAGGTGGTAGTTACCTAGGCTTGTTCTGTTATTGTCTTTATCATCTTATTTTCATAAGATTAGAATATTCCCTCCCCTCCAAAAAATAATTTGTTAAAATTTTTTTTATTCCATCAAAATATTCTACTTTTAAGTCAGGGGTGAAAAGTTTATACGAAAGTGATCGCCATGTATAGGAATCCACATTAACTGCTTGCTAATGACTTCCATTACCTGGTATGATTCCCATATTTACAAATGACTAGTCATTTTGATAAAATATGATGGACATTCACGATAGATTGCACAGTCTGCTGCCTATAGGGAGACAGTAATAAGAACAGACTTCTGCCTGCATGTTTAATTTCCTAAGCCCTGGAAAATTAATGCCAGAGGTGTGGTGCCTTTCAGTTTCTGAAAAAACTTTCACCGGTGTCCTCTGCTTTCCATAGACCTTCCTTCTGCACTCTGTGAATTAAATCCACAACAAGCTCAAACGGA
The DNA here is from genome assembly GCF_000164805.1 of Carlito syrichta. Classification (NCBI taxonomy): domain Eukaryota; kingdom Metazoa; phylum Chordata; class Mammalia; order Primates; family Tarsiidae; genus Carlito; species Carlito syrichta. The sequence continues at coordinate 276,349 of NW_007053763.1, forward strand.
GTTGAGTTGTCTGCCCTGGTTAACGGGGCCCGCAGGATGACCTTGGTCAATTTCTAGGCCTGTGAGGAGTCTGTATGGATGGGGCAAACTTTGTGCCAGCTACCAGCACATGGAAGGTTCTGGTTCTGACTCCAAATCTCAGGAGTATTTTGGACTCTTGGGACATCATTAAAAGGTAGCCCTTGGTAGGATGGAGAATAAAGGCTGTAATTAGACTGAACATACTCAGTTTCTTGGGATCACTTAACACCATGCATATCTCATCCAAATCCATGGTCCTGGATTCTCTCTTGGGGGTTATTTAGTGAGTGATTTTAGGTTTGGTGAACTTGGGTGGGGGACTCAACTAAGCACCCTCTCCCCCAGCATTTACCAAAGGTTCAATGGAGTTGCACCACAATAAACCACCCCAAAACCACACGCCCAGTCCTACTACTCAACTGGTGACCACTGGGAGAGTGTCCCTTTGTCAGTGACTGAAACACCCTTTACATACATGATCTCCAATCCTGACAGTAACCTGGCAAGGCTGTTGCTATCGGTTCCATTTTACAAATGAGAACAATGGAGGCTTAGAGAGTTTAAGTATGGAGCAAATTACCTAAAGCAATATAGGCATTTACGGTAGAACCAGTGTTCAAATCCACATCTGCCTGATTCTGAAAGATATATGTTTTTCTACTATAGCATATGACTTTTGGCATAATCACTTTCAGCTTTAGTAGATTCAACATTGTGAAATTAATTATACTAAGGATGACAGACCACACATACTAACTTGAGCCTTATATAGGCCATCACCTAAAAATAATTTGCTTAGGAATGCCAACTATTAAAAAGATAAACATTACATTTTCTTGCATATAAAAAAGGAATTAAAAAACTAAACAGATGATAACCCCAAGTAAAAGTGCATCCATCTTACCACCTTCCTCAGGTTTCATGTCTAATAGTTCATCTATAGGTCCTTTAGAGGAGAGAAAACAAAACAGCGAGTCAGGTTCATTTCACAAGGCGACTGAGTCAAGTTAAAATACAGTCATTTTCCTTAATCTAGATTACCTGAGTATGTACCATGTGTAGAGCTTTTGTCTAAGGCAGATAAAATACTTTTTCCACCTTCAGCTGCAATATAACATGTGCAATTGGTTATATTACAGCTCAGAATTGTGCACAAGTTCGTAGACTAAGGCAGTATACTAAGTTGTGCACAAGTTCGTAGACTAAGGCAGTAATGCACAGCTTTAGGAAAAAGCAGCACACACCAAGCCACTAGAGCAGAAGCAGCGGTCCTCAGACTACATTTGACTCCAGCTATTGGCTCCCAATGAATGCTGGATCAACAGCCCTGAATCTTTGCTTTGTTTGGTAGATAACCCAGAAGATTGTATGACACTGATCTAATAAATCTGCTTCCATGGACAAATGTGTGATGTAAGTAATTGGCTATGACTTGATGATGCTCATGAACTCTTGCCATACGAATCTGGTGAAAATAAAAAGGTGATGCCTAAGTGAAAGAAGTCCATCTGAAGAGGCTACACATTGCACGATTCCAAATATGTGGCGTTCTGGAAAAGGCAAAACCATAGAGACAGTAAAAAAATCAGGGGTTGCCAAGGTCTGAGGGGAGGGAGGAGGAGCACAAAGGACTTTTAGGGCAGTGGAACTCTTCTGTGTGACACTACAATGGTAGCTACACGTCATCACACATTTGTAATACCCAGGAAATGTACAACATCAAGAGTGAACCCTAATGTAAACTATGGACTTTGGGTGACAACGAGGTGTCAGTGTAGGCTTATTTATTCTAACAAACATACCGCCCTGGTGTAGGGTGTCAACAGTAGGAAAATCTCTGCAAATGTCGGGGAAAGGGGTGTATGAGAAATGTCTGTACTTTGCACCTAATTCTGCTGTGAACCAAAAACTGTTCTCCGCAAAAAAGCGTGTGTCTCTGTGTGTGCATGTAATGGAACAGCCTTAAAATCTGGTCTGCTCATATGTCCATTAGCCTTCCTGCAGGTCATACAATAAAAGACAGATGATACTTCATCATAAAGGCGTCCATTCTGTGCATATATAAAACAAGGTGATCAACATTTGCAATTGCAAAATATCATGCGAATACCACAAGCAATTATCCTACACAAGAAATGAGGGATGGTCTGATTTCCCCGCCTCGTCACACATTATATGAATCTATAATTTACATAGATGTGTAACTTGCACACAGATATAAAAACCACAGTACACGTATTCCCATGGGTACAAAAGTTTCTCCATCCAATCACCTTGACTCCCTCGATGTTAGTGATTCATGCTGTGGGTTCACTGAGGCTGCAGGGCTGGGTCCACACCGACAGAGAGCTCTTCCCTGGCCAGCAAGATGAGACCCAGCCTCCTGGCTTCTCCTCCTGCCCCTTGCTTCCCTCATGCCCTGGAACATGCTTCTCTGATCTTTGCCTGGTCCTCCCTGGCTTACAGCCTTTGCCCAGGCTGTCTCCTTGGCTCTGACAAGTCCCACAACAGCACTTGGTGTAGCCAGTTCCCCACGGCCTCAAAATGTATAGCCTTTCCATCCCCATGCCCAGAGCCCCGCATGTCTTCCCTGAAGCTCCCCGCAGAGCTGGATACTTGTGTGACTATGAGAGGGCCATCTGCTATCCCTGCTGACTGTAAGCCCCATCTTGAAAGGGACCAGCACCATGCCTGGCGCAGAGGTGGCTCTCAGGAAACACACAGATGATGAGCACGGGGTGTGTGAGGCACACACGTGTGCAGCCTGGGGCCAGTATGAGAGGCAAGAGTGGGTTGTTTTGGTTGTTCTTTGTTGAAAGGCAGACAGGAGTAAAGAATATTAAGGAGCAGAGTGGGAGGAGAAGAAGGTACATGAAGCATGTGGCTGGAAGGATAGCCAGGAAGATGAAGGAAGGCAGAGGATGGAAGGGAAGGGGGACGTGGAGTAAGGCTCTGGGGTATACTCGGCCTCCTCCTGTCCCCAGGAAAGGATGAAGCAAGGCCGAGTGGCCATGTCACTGAGGCCCAGGTGCTGGGGTGGCTTCAGTTCTCCCCTTTACCCTGGAAGCCACCACTGTGTCTTCAAGCGGCTCCAGGGAACTGCCCCATGTGGGTTCTATCACTGTTGCCCCCCTGCCCCTTTGTGAGGTGAAAGACCAACGGCAACACTGGCAGCAGCAGCATGAGTCAGAAGTGGCTGCTGGGCCTCGCATAGCACGGCAGTGTCACCTCCCATGTGACGACCCCTTTTCCAGCACAGTGGGCTCAGCTCACCTGAGGGACCTGGTACCTTCCTGCCACAGGGAAGAGCAGCGTCTATGCAATCCCCATCTGTTGTTCCCAATGCTGGCCAATGCCCACCCCATACACCACTGCAAACCCAGCCTTGATGATGTAATTGTGACATCTTATTGACACTGGAACTAGGACCAGCCAGAGAGGCCATCATGGACTGTGAAAAGACTCTGCTGCCGGCCCAATCCAGCCATGGCTGTCCCTCTGCAGAGCTGCGGGGACGTCACCGGGGGGAAACTTTTTGGTTCCAAATTCCAGCCTCTTTCAATAATGCCATAGGGTCGACATTGTTGAGACTGAAACTGTTAAAACGAAGTCTACAGGAAGCTAGTTAGCCTTTTCCGAATTGGAAAAGAACACAGGCTGCAGAGAAGTTTGCCCAGATAGGACATGAGGTAGCTGTTGAGCATTAAGAAGTATTTTAGAGGCAATTCTAAATAAAAATCAAAACTTACCCATAAAACCAGAGGACTCCTGGTGCTGGTTTTCATCCTCTAATGAAATTAATCTTAAAACAAAAAAATGTTTAGTCATCGAGTTCTGTAAAGGTTGTTATTTATGATACAGCCAGATTTTTAGTACAATATCTATCACTTCACTTATAACAACAGATACATGCATGCACACACGTACACGGGAAGAAAGGTCAACGCAGAACCATTTATGTGCTACATATTTTATGAAGAAGAAATACATCTGCTGGCTTTCTGTCCCTTTCTGTGGCATCTTAATCCCTAAAGTTGATTTCATTGTGAGGCAAATATTCTGTAAATTTCTGGATGGTAAATTAGGTATGAATAAGATGGATGTCTACAGTTAGCATGTTAAAAAAAACAGCAAAAAAACGATGGCCAAACATCGATGTGTTCTGACTCACAGGAGAGGACACCTCAGGAGGCTAGCTAGACCAGGGGCTGAAAGAGGACCCCTTGCAATCCAGGTGGACAGGCGCCTCCTCAACTCTGGCCATACCGTTAAGGACAAAGAGACATGACTGCCCTGAGACTCACTTGATGCCTCGGAACTTTCCTCCCAGTGCTGCTATTTCCGAACAAAATTCTTGTTCAGTTTTCATTGTCATTTAAAAATAGTTACTGGGTTATATTTTTTTTAGCCTTTAGTAATTATAGCCAGGCACACACGGTAGCTCACACCTGTAATCCCAGCACTTTGAGAGGCTGAAGCGGGAGGATAGCTTGAGTTCAAGAGTTCGAGACTAGCCTGGGCAACACAGCAAGACCTCATCTCTACCAAAAAATAAATAAATAAATAATTGGCTGGGTAGTTACTTGGGAGGTAGAGGCCAGAGTATCACCTGAGCCCAGGAGATTGAGGTTATAGTGAACCTTCATGGTGCCACTGCACTCCAGCCTAGGTGGCAGAGTGAGACCTTGACTCAGAAAAAAGTAAAAATAAAATACAATAAAAAACTACTAAAATATTTGATAAATCTGAACTTAGAACAAATCAAGAACATCCTAAGTAGCCCCCTTCTGAGTACAGATTAATGCTTAATTTTGACTGCATTAACTTGTATGGTGAGAAGAGGTATAGATACTCAAGTCTCGCCTCTTACTACACAAACCGTGGCAGCCCCTTTCCCTCCCTGAACCTCAGTTCAGCCCCTCACAGCGAGGAAGATACCTATTTCAACTACATGAGGATTATCATGAGAATGAATTAACATCAATAAAGCACCTAGCATTGTGCCTGGCACACAGTAGGTGCTCACTAAATGACAGCCAGTGTTACTAGCACTACCAGGAAATGGTTACACTGCTTCCCCTAAAATAGCCAGTTTTATGAGATTCATATGACATTCTGTCATCTGTCCTCCAGTGGCAACTTGTCTTCATTCTGTACCAAAACATTTCTTATTAAATTAAAATTTAAGAAGAGCTAATATTGGCAGCAAATATTTCTGTGGGACAATACAATACATCTGAAACTTTATTTAGAAATACAGTAAACACATAAGCCTGTTTGACCATAAGAATGTCATCTAAATTTGTGTGTGTGGAAAAGGAATAGTGAACGAACGCCAAGGTCATCTATTTGGCTTTCCTAGGTCAGCCAGTTCAAAAATTAACTGCATTCCCGCAAGTGATGACATCCCCACAGAAAAGGACTGAGAGTCACAGCTAAGCTTCCTTCTCACTGTGTGAGATTAGGAACCACACGGTGTCACATATGTAGAAAAGCTCTTCTCGGTATTGGAAATGACAAGAGGCATCTTTATAAAGAGGCGAGGCATAGTGATGGTCAGTCACTTCCTGCACTTGGAGCTTTCTCTGCTCCATGGAGAAGGACACAGACCAGGTAGAACACAAAATGCCAAAGCCAACACTTTTGCATGATGATGCCTTAGTTTATATGTGCCACTAAGGCAATTCCACAGGTCAGCTCCTTCCATGAGAGAAAAGCTGGGTCGGGGGGTGGGATGGGGGGGTTTCCTGTCTACCAGGGCGTCCAGTGGTAACCAAAGAACCAGATAAGTCCAAAAACCGGACAGAATGGACAGCTGGGTGAAGGTCACCAAGTAGAGAGCCAGGGAGCACTGGGGACACGTGCCCTGGCTGGCCCCAGTCAGCCCCTCACGAGTGTGCCCCTTTCAACTACCCTAGACATGGGGCTTTTACTGGGACACGTGAGTCACAGCCCAACAGGAATATGTGCTCAAGGAGTCTGGCCTATGCCGAGAAGTGAGGAGGTGAGACTGCTTGGGCCTCAGGCCCCAGACAAACTCTCAGCGAGGACTATGCTGCCCTCACCTGTGAGGGAACTGTACCAAGGGTAGGAGCCGTGACTTACTGGCTTGGCTCTGGCACTGCGGCATCTGCGGTCTCCTCCTGGGTCACCTTCTTCTTTTCTTTTTTCTCAACTAATTTTTTCATAGGGTCTTGTAAACTCTTGATCACAAACCATAGATGGGGGGAAGGAAGAGAAAGAAAAAAAAAGAAAAAACAGAAAGGTCAATCAACAAAAAGTTCCACTACCATTGGTTCCAGCACCTAAGCCCTGGACTAGAGGTACAGGAAGGTGACTTTAAACCAACCAAGTGGGTAAGAATTAAATTGTATAGGGCAAAGCAGTGGTCTCAGGCTCACCCAGGAAATGCTAGCATACATAGGAGAACTCATGTACCACTAGATTTATGTCTTTTCTTTTTTGAGAAGTTTTCCAAAGCGGCCCTTTGGCTATTGCTAACTTTATTTTCCAGCGTCAGCTTGCAGCTAAGATAAACATTCTGTTCTGCTCACAGCCCACACGCTGACAGAGTGGAAGCCCTCCCCACCCCCACCACACACAAGACAAGTCCATTTCATTTTTAATTTTGTCTGCTGTTTTGCAATCTAAAGCAACTATTTAAAAAAATAACAGAAAACAAGACCTTAAAAAAAAAACACCAAAAATAGTGACTTAATATATTCTGACAACTTAACTCCCACGAGTAGACACAGCAGGTGTGTCCAAATCTCTGTAGATTAAAAACGGGCAAGAGCCTTTGTTTAGCACATTTTTGTTGGAGTTGTTTTCAAGATTTGTTAAATATTTCAGGAAAGTTTTTTTTTTTTAAAGCAAGTGCCTAGAAACTATACACCAGGACAAAGACCTGGAAAGAAAACACAAAATCTTTCTGGAACTAAATGATGAGTTTTGTAAGGTCTTTATTTCTGGCCCCACTTAAATACACAACTTCAAATACAAAGGACACATCTCAAACTATCTATTCTTACATTTTCAGAACTGTGAAAGCCCAAGTCTTGTCCTCTGGTCCCTCACCTCCTTTCTCCTGTCTGCCTCCTGCCCATCATCCCTTTGTCTAGTCTGACATACGCGGGAGGCAAGAGGGTTTCATGGCCAAGTCTGATTGATTAGTAATGGCTGACTGGAGGGATGGGGAGGATGGTCTGGGGCTGCGTCTCAGCAGAGCAGTGCTGTGATTGATTCTGGTGCCAGCCATGGACACCAGATGGACAATGGTGTCACAGCTCCCAACTGCCAGCTCTGTCGCCTTCTTGCACAATTTTTTTCCTAAAATACCCACACCTTCATGTCAGCCTTTTCCTCAAGAATCTACTTACTTTTTTCCTTATTATAGGAACGTCCTCATTTCCTTTCACTTCTAAGGTAAATGTGTCTACCCAAATGTCAAGATCTTCTGTCTTAACTCCCTCTGAGCAATACCTGCTGTCTCCCAAACATGATCTTTCCACCCATCAAGCCAGTCTCTTCAGTCTCTCTACCTGTCCTTATCTTTGCTCATTCTGCTTCTTTAGCCCAAGGGGCTCTCTCTACCTTTTGTCTACCCTCAACGATTCTATGAATCTTTTAAAGTCTGGTTCAATTACCACAATTTTCGGGAAAGCTTCACTGAGCACGCCAAGTTCAAGAAAGTCCTTCCATATCCAAACTGCATGTACAGTTTTATTAACATTTGATCATATCAATCATGTATTATGTTTTGTCTCTTAAAAGTATTTTCTAAATTAGAATAATAATGGAACCACATGCAGAAAGTTTGGAAAATACAAAAAGTAAAATACTTATAATTCCATTTCCCTAAAATGATAAGCTATTATTTTCATATATTTCCTTTCTGGTTTTTTGTTCTCATGCTTATATAATTGGAATCATTGTGGGTGTACATATACATATATATAAAATATATCAAATATGCCATTGCATATATTATATATACTGCGGTGCCAAAAAATGTATACACATTTTAAGAAAGGAAAAAACTGTATTAAAATTATAACATTCAATATATACTGATAACAACAGACGAATACAAGTCATACTGGACTTTTGCAATTACAAGAGGTGCTCAAAGTGCATTCAGCATTCAGACACTTCTGATTATAGTAAACTAAAAGTAATACATAGATAATATCTCTTAAAATGTGCAAAAAATATTTTTTGCACTCCCGGTATATATTTATAGATAGTAGATATCCTCTTAACCAATGTAATTTGTGTAGGTATTACATTGGATAAAAAAGTTTATTAGAGTTTATTAAAAGTTTATTAAGTTTAATATTAAGCTCTAATTAAATGTTAACATTAAACATTTAATATTAAATTGAAATATATAAATGTGTATTCATCCATCAATATTCTAATGTTGGACCAAGGTCTTCTCTTTGCATATGTATCCCCAGATTGGGGTCCTGAAGCCTTTTCTTATTTCAAGTACATCTTTATGTAAGGCACAGTCATCATTTTTTTTTTTTTTTTTTTGAGTTGGAGTCTCACTCTGTCACCCAGACTGGAGTGCCGTGGCCACTGCTGGCCACTGCAGCCTCGACCTGCTGGGCTCCGGCGATCCTTCTGCCTCAGCCTTTCAAGTAGCTGGAAATACAGGTGCGCGCTACCACACCCGGCTAATTTTTGATTTATTGTAGAGATGAGGTCTCGCCAAGTTGCCCAGGCGGGTCTCGAGCCCACGGACTCAGGCAATCCACTCACCTCAGCCTCCCAAAGCGTGGGATTACAGGCTGAGCCACCGAGCCCGGCTCACAGTCATCATTTTTAATGACTCTTATTCCTGGACACTTAGATTAGTTCGCAAACAGTTGTTGAGCACATACCCCATGCCAGGTGCTATTACGATGCACTGGTAAACAAGACAGAATTATTAGCTAGCAATGGGTCTAAGATTACCAAAGCAGAAGGAGAGAAAGTGACTGGGTCATCACTTCAGTTAGCAAAATGTCCTCTCCTAGAAGTGACATTTCCACTGAGAGCTAAATGACAAGAAGGGGCCAGCCAGGTGCAGCTCGGGAAGAAGAGGGGGGGCTCCGAGTCCAAGGCCCAAAGGTGGGAACAGTTCGCCTCCTTTGGGGAACAGAGAGAACGCCCCTGGGACTGCAGAATAGCTGGCATGAACACAAGTCTTAGGAGAGTGGGATAGAGAGGTCAACGGGGATCACACGGGGAGAACATTTCTTTATCCAGATTCATCAATATTTTGCATTTTCTCCCATTTTGTTCCAACATCCTTTGTTCTTTCTGTTTCTCTAATGCCTGACAATTAAATACAATATATGAGCCTTGGTTGCAGCCTGGACTATAGGGAAAGATGCCACAAAGGACAGCATTAGGACACATGAGACCATTGGGATATGCATTGTAGTCTAGATGCTCATGATTTTTTATATATACCAAAGCACCCAGTAAAAGCACACATGTGTGTGTGTGTGTGCGTGTGCGTGCGTGTGTGCATGTGTTGCCTTGAGAAGGTCATCAGATATTAAGCACACACTTGTTTTAATCGATCTGCCAATCACAGCATTTTATAAACATACATACACACATTCACATACATACATGCACACACGTGTGCACCTTTCAGCAGTTTTATTTCCCATCAAATAATCCAACTCTGGCCAACGTGAAGCCAGAGTATTTCAGCCAAGGCTCTGATGGCTCCCAAGACTCCCTCTCCAGTCCTGTGACACTTGTCCAGGCTGCCCAGTTTGCTCAATCATGATCTCAGTGTGTGGCAGGGACAGGGCACGCCTGCTCAGGGCCAGCCACGGTGCTTGCCTGAACCCCCAGATGCCCTTGACAGCTCCACAGTAATCACACCTCTGTCTCCAGCCTCAGTTCCCCCCATACCCATGCTTGAGCAGCAGAGCTCAGACATCCCCTTTGTAATGTAAACCACTCACTCCTTCTTTTCAATCCTTTCCCTTCTTGGCCCATTAGCAGGGAGACTCAATTGTGGGGCTCCCTGTCACCACAGTCACAGTGAAGTCACCACTGTGCGCTTCTGACAGAATGGCTGGTAATCCCAATTGCTATTTTAATTTATTATTAATAATACCTGTGACAACTCTCCTCTCTTCCTACTACTACCATCATCCCTAAAACAATCTGGCCATTGCAGCTCAAGAGAGGTGCTAATATGCACTTGCTGGTGGATAAATTAATATACACAAGGTTAACCTGAAAAAAAAAAAAAAAAAAAACCAGAGCTCTTTAGTGCAGAAATTCAGAGGCTCAGAGGAAAAGGTTTACAAAACCACAAGCAAAATTAATACAAGTAACTTGGGACTTTTTTTTTTTGAGTTGGGGGTTTCACTGTATTGTCTAGGCTCGAATGCAGTGGCATGCTCAAAGCTTCCTGAACCCTTGACCTTCTGGGTTTAGGCAATCCTTCTGCCTCAGCCTCCCAAGTAGATGGCACTCCAGGTGTACACCACCATGCCTGGCTAGTCTTTTTATTTGTGTAGAAACAAAGTCTTGCTATTATTGCCCAGGCTGGTCCCGAATGCCTGGGCTCAAGCAATCCTCAGACTTTGGCCTCCCAAAGTACTGGAATTACCGGCATGAGTGACCATGCCCAGCCTCTTTTTCTTAAATATTAGAATTTCGAACCAAGGGGAACCTTGTGTATACACACACAAGTGCACGCACACATAGAGTACACACATATACACATATACCAGCTTAACTGAGATATACTTCACTACCATAGAATTCGTTTGTCTTTAAAGTGTACAGTTCAGTGGTTTACAGCATACAGCAGGACCTCAAATAATGTTCCATTCATCATTCTGTTATAACAATGATGAGAAAAAAATAGATTCTCAGCCAGGGTCATTGCATGTGTGGAGTCAGCACATGGTTCATGTCTGCATGGGTCTTCTTGGTATTCCGGCTTCCTCCCACATCCTGAAGCTATAACCTTCAAGTGATCTGGCGTGTCTACATGGTCTCCATCTGTGTGAGTGTGTGTGTGTGAGAGAGAGAGAGGCCCTGGCATTCTGTGCAGGGCTGGTCCCTGCCCCGTGCCCTGAGCTGCCACCCTTGACCTTGAACTGGTTGGTATACATGGATTGGAAAATAAATAAGTGAATGAATACGAATGATTGTAGCATAAAAACTCATCAAGTATTTGATAATCATACTAATGCGTGACAATGAGAGCTGTAGAAGGGAAGCACTGTATTTGTGATTGTTCGTGTCTGAAATGCGTGGAGGATCAGCGACTCCTGATGATTTTTGCTTTGCACACAGAAATTCCTTGGTGTAGCCCACAACCATTACAACCACCATCACTCACCGATTCACCAAAAATTGGTTAAACAATTACTTTACCTGTTTTTAATGAACCTTTCTTAAATATATGCATAGCTTAGATTCATATCAATGTTTACTATTGGAAGTGTTTGGGGTCTTTATTTATTTGGTGACAAGAAATATGTCGTAGGAATGTAACTCTTGCTTATGTCAATTAGGCTATGAACAACTTGGTTTCATTATACATCATTTTATTTAAAGACCAAGTTTCCAAGAACCTATCGATGATGTGAACGGAGAACTTGCTGTATTCAGAGTTGTACAACCATCACCATCAGCTATTTTAAAATCTCTTCAAGGGGCATCTTTTGAAGAAAGAAAAAATTTTTAGACCCAACTGAATATTCCCCTATACAGAGAGGAAAACACCAACAACACACGCGGAACTTATTTCTTGCAAAAGATGGTATACATTGACGATACCAAGAGGCTAAGGGGGGCTTTACAAGATCATGGGGGACACACCATGCCCCTTCCTTCCCCCAGATTGGTTCCTGGGTGTGACTGTCAGAAAGACATTCCGCAGATGCACGATGACTCTCCCCAAGGTTTGATGAAAGCACACCTGGTGGCGGGGGGTGGGGTAGTAAATTCTTCAGGTGATGTGGAAGTCCACAACTCAGCTGAAAAATGCTTAACCCTAGAGAATCCATACATGTCAAGGGTGACAGAGTTTTCTGTGTGGCATGAACACCTGCTTGGACCACAGGAATCTGAAAGGCCTAGACGGCTGTGTACGAACAAGGCAGCCATGTGAGGAACTATTTCCTGTCACTGGCTGACGGACCACATCTGAATCCATGTGCAGAAATGGAAACTCCAAAGCGTTCTGTTTCTAACCCCAGGCCCACTCGGTTCTTCCTTAAAATTGCTCGTGACAATCACTGTGCATTGCAGCACACAGCACCTATCAGCCTAAAGGGTTCTCAGTGGAGGAAATGATGCTTTGAGGCCTAAGTAACCTTCCTCTGTGAAGGTTGTGCTAACATGCTAATAGTTTCCATCAATGCTTAAATGGTTTCAGGAAGCGCACACACAAGCTTAAGATCCCCATGACCAGGAAGCTTGCAGACAGAGCTCGCAAAAGTGTCTCAGAAAGGAAACAGCCTAATATAATAATGGGAGTTACTACTTCCTGTATTAAGAAAACAAAAGCAATAGCAACATTCATCTGAATGAAAACAAGACTACTCAATAAAACAAATTTCCCAGACAGAGGCCAGAAAGCAGCTCTAATAACCTAAATTTGGTATTTGATTTTGACAACCGAGTAACATTTTCTCTAATCTTTAATTGTGACAATTAATTTCCTTATGCTACTTCCCATTAATTACACTATACGCATAGGAAGGTGCCAAATCATTGTCTATAAAAGAAACTAAAAGTGCTCAAAATGGCGGGGCATGGTTTAAAAATGCTGAACTCAGTCAGGCGTGTGGATGTTTGGGTTTATGATAATAAGGAGCACATGAGAAATGAAAAGCAGAGGCCACAACGATGTGTACAAGCCATGCAGATCATGGGCACTCAGCACACACGATCTCTCTTGCTCCCGTCATGCGATTCTACATTCAGAAAGACATTATTTATGAAAGAAACACTGTCAACCTAGGACCATAAGTAATCTCGAAGTATACTACAGAATAGAAAAGCAAAGTAGTAAAATTTGAGAAAAATAATCGCAATTTTAAGATTTATAATATTCTTCCTTGGCTGGGCTCAGTGGTTTATGCTTGTAATCCCAGCACTTTAGAGGGCCAAAGCGGGAGGATTGCTTGAGTCCAGGAATTCGAGACCAGCCTGGGCAACATAGCAAGATCTTGCCTCTACAAAAACAAAAAAACGAAATTAGCCAGGTGTGATGGCATGCACCCCTGTATTCCTAGCTACTCAGGGGGTGGGGGTGCTGAGGTGGAAGGATCGCTTGAGCCCAGGAGGTCGAAGCTGTGGTGAGCCATGATTGTGCCATTGCACTCTAGCCTAGACAACAGAGAATCCCAACTCAAAAAAAAAAAAAAAATTCTAGTGAAGACATGATATTAAATACCAAAGCCAAGAACATGTACTGACCTTCCCCTTCAATATGAAATGCCAGGGAGATTGAGAGGACTTTATGCCAAAGATTCCAAATTCTAAAAGAAGAGCCACACATCCCAGGTAGCTGAAAAACTCACACAAATTATGCTCATCTGCAAGCAAACACTTCAAAGTGCTACTTTCACCAAAAGTTTATGGCTGTATTATGTAAAAGTGGCCAGAAGTGCCCCAGGGAAGGAGCGCTGGCAGGGTGGTGGTGAAGGAGGTGGGCACTAGGTTCCCAGAGCTACCCCATTCTGAGCACGTGGCCTCAAGCAGTCAAAGTGTCCTCATTGAAACATGGGAACAAGAACGAGCATACCTCATGTCCCAAGGTTATTTTGAGGGTTCACTAAAATACACTCTCTTCTCTGGTCAGTGCTGAACCTAGTACTATTACTAATTATGAATCCCAACTTGGCACATGATAGTTACACTGTAAGACCAATTCTCTAGATATGATTTCACCTCACCCTTGGCAACGTGTCTGGCACAGAGTAACTACCCACATGATAGTAGTATTTTTTCCTTTCCCCTCGATGAGGTAGAGAACAAGTTGTGGGGGATGGATGAGCACCAGGCTGTCGTGGAGAAGTCTGAGTGACCAGCTGCCTGGAAGGGCTATGCCAGCTGCCATATGGCGTGGATGAACAAATGACAAGCTGCCCTCTGGCTCGTCCCCCTCAGCTTTCAGTGGTGGCCTTGGTTGGTCCCTCCTCGCCTCCCCTCTCGGTGACCTGGACGCATCCCAATTTACTGTTTCCAGTGATCTGGCCTAGAGGGGCCTGGGAAAAAGCTGTGGAAAGTAATAACACAGAGAAAACTTGCAAGTCAACAAGGATACCCTGGATGCACGCCATGCGTAATTGCCTTGTTGGGACTGGTAGCTGAAATAGCACTGCAGGGATATTTACCCAATTTTCATAAAAACGATTATGGCTTTATTTTCAAAGCAAGTAACTACAGAGCCATGTGGCCTGTCGGTAAATGTTCAAGTGATTAACTGAGAGATGTGGAGGTGGGTGGAGGAGGCTGCGAGGCATATGAACTTGAGAAAAACAGAATGTGGGAAAGGATGTTTTTTGAATGTTGAAAGCTAAAAGCATTCTGGTCTCCAGACAGACGTTCCCTATGACAGTGCTGAGGCTCCACCCCAAGAGACAGGGCAGGCAAGTGGGCACGGCTGTCTCAGCAGTATTTTTAAACACACTCAGAGTTAGGTTTTCTTTTCTTTTCTTTTTTTTTTTTTTGAGTCAGAGTCTCACTCTGTCGCCCAGACTGGAGTGCTGTGCCCGCTCCCGGCCACCGCAGCCTCAACCTGCTGGGCTCCGGCAATCCTTCCGTCTCAACCTTCCAAGTAGCTGGAAATTCAGGTGTGTGCCACCACGCCCAGCTCATTTTTTATTTATTGTAGAGATGAGGTCTCACCAAGTTGCCCAGGCGGGTCTTGAACCCGCAGTCTCAGGCAATTCACTCACCTCAGCCTCCCAAAGCGCGGGATTAAAGGCTGAGCCACTGAGCCCGGCCGAGTTAGGATTTCAAATGCAGGTTTCCTTGCAGTTAAAATCTTGGCATAAATCAAGAGCCAGTTGCAAAGCCAAGCTACATTTTTCAGAATGAGCCCTGCTGCTGGGATGGAAAGCCCTCCTGCCTTCTCTGCTTGTGGTCTACCCAGCTCCCTTGGAGAAATTCCGTGAGCCCAGACACAGGTCTGCAGGGCTGAGGAATAGGTGTGGGAAGAGGATGGATGTGGGGACGGAGCTGGCACTGTGTCCATGGAAGTTGGGTGAGGGTAGCCTTGGGCTACTCTGGAGCAGGTCTGGCCAGACCTCCTCTCCTCTACCATCCATAGCCTTGCCTGTGAAACTCACACAAAACTAACAACATAGGAGGAAAATGGAGAGGAAGAAAGTAATCAGGCTGGGCCACAGAACCTAGCAACCTCAACACACCCTCCCGTGTCGATGCTCTAGATGGCTGTTTCCTGGATCCACTGCAGAATTCTCATTGAGTCCACCCCCAACACCAGTACTATGGTGCCTTCCCCATGACTGCTGTCCTCACCACCCCTGCCACCATCTCAACCACCACCACACCCACTGTGCCACCCTCACCATCAGTGCTGCTGTCACCATCACCTCTACCACCACCAGCACCACTAACTCCTTCACCACTAGCACTACCATCACCATCACCATCACCATCTCCTCTCCCACACCACTATCACCACCCCTGCCGCCATCGCCTCCTCCTCCTCCTCCTCCACTCCACTGCCACCACATCCATTGTGCCATCCTCCCCACCAGCACCGCCATCATCAGCACCTTCTCCACGACCAGTGTTGCCATCACCACCATCTCTGCCACCACCATCATCATCACCATCTGCTCCAGCAACATCATTGCCATCAGCTTCTCTATCACCAGTCCCACGGGCACCAACAATGTCATCACCATGACATCACCACTCTCACCATCACCATCATGTGGCTGGAAAGTGGCAGGGCTAGATTTAAAGTCATGTCTGGCTGGCTCCACAGTTTGTGCTTGTACAAACTTTGTTTCGTCGTGCAACCAGAGAACATGAAGAGCAAAGTCAAAAACCTGGCCTTCCTTTCAAATATAGTGGAATGGGCATGTCACAGGAATATGTTGCTACCAGCCAGTTTCATGAAAGATGGGCACACTGATTTCTTTAAAAACACAAATGTGGGAGACATGCCCTCCCTTCGACCAGCCCCCATGAGTGTGACCACTGCTGCAAAGGCCCCAGCACCCACTTCTCTATAAAGATACCAACTCCAGCCAGGAAAGGATCACTGGCACAAAAAGAATCTCAGCTTTTCCAGGGAAAAGCCCCTTTATTTTGGTGCCTTTCATTGTTGTTGCTGTTGCTGTTATTAATGCGCAAGAGGATGAAATGCCAACATGGAGTAACTTTAGCCAAAGAGCAGTCATTTTAAGCTTTATCATGCTTCTTTGGCACTTTATTTTAACTTGCTCTCTAATCCTTAACAGGGGACAGAACCAGTCCCCAGAGGCAGTTACTGATAATTGTCTTATAACCCCACAAGCATGCTTTGTGCTAACTAAATACTTTTATCCAAAGTACTTGTCTCTTCCTGCCATAAAGGGCCAAGCTGACCTTATCTACTGTGACTGATGGGACACAGACCACCACCCCATCATCATGGCAACAGCTCCTGTGCTTACCTGTCCTTCTTATCTACATAACTGACTCACTCATCCACCTGCTGTCTATTACCATGACAACAGCTCCAGTGAATGTCAGCCCTGCTCACCCCCAAAAGAAGTTTTAAAAGCATTCAGTCTTAAATACTTGCTGCCACATTTTCTTCAGATGCCTGGCCCCCTTTTCTTCCCTGAGAAGTTGATTCATTCCCCCCCATTTACTTTCTACTAATTTTCCTAATCTAATTTCTGTGCAATTCTTTGCATCTTACCCGTGGCCCTGGCCCACTAACCTAACAATGTCTGTTCTGGATCTGCAGAGAAATGTGCAAGGAACTGACATCCTGGCTGGAGGAATGAAGGGAACCTGATCACAACTGAGGGCTGGCTATTTAAGATGAGGTTCTGTTTTCCGAACTAGACTAAATTTTATTTATTTAGTGTTTTAAAAATTGCTGTAAACTCTTACTCTAAGTTACTTTCTCCAAAAAAGTGACTGTGCCTTCAAAACCTGGCTAGTAACATTCTTCCCTAGCCCTGTGACTTGAGAATTTCTACCATGTGAAAGATGTGCCCAGAGGATTTGGAATCAACATAAAAAGCAACACATTCATGACAACTCACATAAAATACAGATGTCTAGTCAGATTTTAATGAGTCAATAAATGTTGTTTGAAAATTCAAGATCTGGGAATTGCTTCTTTCATTGGAAACCACTTAGAAGACAGTTTCCCCAGTTTAAGATTTGCGCTATTAACAATGATCAGATTAAACATTTTTTGGCAACATTAAATTTTAAGGCTAAATTTTCCATAAAGTTGAAATGCTACAAAAATGTATTTATTATTAAAAAATTGAAATGACGAGGGAATATATCAGTCAAAGTAGAATTACTAGAATCCTATTAGGCCTAGGTAAAAACACCATAGCTGTTGTCACATCAAATATGACCACAAAATATTTACAAAACGTCACAACAGCCACTGGGATGTTTTTCAAGAGGTGGAGACTCAAGCCACATTAATAGCACAATTATTTTGTAGAAGAACTGTGACTTATTTCTTAGCATAAGGTTCATGAGAAGTAGAACCTTGAACTTTTGGGGCACAAGTTGAACCACTGGAGTTCTGGAGAAGACAACCCCCGCCCCAAGCAGGATGCACCAAGTATTCAACACATTCATCATCATCCTTCACCAAGCATAAAACTAACAGTCAGGAAACGCAGCTGCCATGGCACAATTACCAACACACTCAGAACACACCCCGAAGCAAAGAAAACAAATGGCTTGCTTTTCATTAACAGAGCTTGGCAACCCTCTCCAAAGACAATGTTTTCTTTCCAGTCAGCATCCCAAAAGGCATTTAAGGGACTATTTGCTTAGGTAAACCCAGAGAACAAATTAATCGTGAAAATATTTATTTAAATTTCAAAATACCATCACCAATATATAGTGCCATTCAGAAGAAAATTATATTAAAAGATGACTTGATCAAATAAAAATCTCATAAACACAGGGCATTTATTTAAAAAAAATATTGGTGTAAAAGGGTGAGGAGTCAAACAATATCCTCATCTTTGCCCGGGATACATAAGGCATTAATGGGTTTTGCCTTTATGTGCTGTGGTATACAACATGATGTGTAATGTGCTACTTCTATGCAACAACAAGCTGTGTAATAACAGGATTCTATTATATCAGATTTGAGTCCACATATAGAAAATAATTAGCTACCAGTGTGAGATTCTAATATAATACACAACCAGTGAAAGCCAAGATGAATAGCACTCTAGGGAAGTAATAAAGTACAGTTTATTTGGTTGGTTTCTGGATACTTTTTCTTAATATAACATCATCATACTCTAAACAATGCATTGCTCTCACTAAGGTCATATTACAATTAAACCATGAACCATTACTGAAACCACAACCCAGGGAAGGGTCCTAGGATGTACAAGCTAATGGAGAATTATCTGCCCAAAATGTTTGTAATCATGTCCTGGACCACTGCTGTCAAACTTTCAGTAAATTCTCTGCCCAAAAGTCCTCTAACATAACCAGCTTGATCCTCTCTGCAGGATAAATATCATGGCAAAAATTAAGGAGCCATATTTTCCTCAGCACAGGAGGCCAAGGATACACATATGGGTTATTCCACGCCTGTGGCACAACTTCAATTCCATGAATTCACACTGCACTTTGTGTGCAATTAACTCACACCCGAAGTTCTTCTGAATTGTACGTGGGGTAGGTGTCATTTCGCCTTCCACCAGGCTGACTTATGATCTGTCTTGCAAAAGATATATCGCCTTTGAAATTGTATATTAATTGTATAAAACCTGATGCACATTCGTGTCCTAAAACCTGGAAGCCTCTGCCTTGTCAAAGAGCAAGCTATGAGATTTTGCTGGGGCCCATGTAAGAATCATAAATAGTGTGACTTACCATTTCAGCCAAGCTGCTCTGGTCAGTAGTCAGGTTGACTACTTCCTGAGGTACTGAACACAAGCAGTAAATCAGAGAAGAAATGCAGGCCCTACCAACAATGGTAGCATGGCCAGCGTGAAGGCTGGGGCCCACTGTGTGCCAAACATTTGGTGGGACAAGGGAGGATACAGAAGAAATAAAAGGTCTCTACCCTCAAGCGCTTATAGTTGACAGGGCACAACAGTCACATTCTGAATGTGTGCACCATGCAGCACGCCAGCAAGTGCCAGTGAATGGGTGAGTGCCCAGCTGGAAGGGGATTATGAGAGACAAACTCCATGGCCAAGTCCTATCAGGAGCCAGGTCAGTGCATGGTCCTATCAGGAGCCAGGTCAGTGCATCACAAGGTGGGTGGGCTCCCTCGGGTTCCTCCTGGAGCCTTCATTTTAAGGGTCAGGGTCTTAGAGCATTTCTGTCTTAGTACTTTTATAGTTCCAGTGACAATATAAACATCTCAAAAATCACAGAAATATTTTAAGGACAAAAAAAGGACTTTTAGTGGTTTGATGTCTTGTCAAGCAAGGTGATGAGCACTTACAAATTGCTGGAATACTGAGAAGCAAGGCAATTTCAAAGTGAACTATAACAAGCTCATGCCTGGTTTTTTGTTTTTTGGTTTTTTTTGTCTTTTTGAAAGATATGACCTGGCAACAAAGCACCCACTGTTCTCTCACTATTCTTAAAATCACTTCCTCATCTCATTATGCTTCATCCCCTATACTCATTACAGAGAGAAATAATTCCATATTCAGTTTCAAGATTGAGAATCAGACACTATCTGTTTGTTCCTTCTTAGTTGAAAAATCACTGAGTTTCATGTTGCTTGTTCAATTAGGAAATATTACTGTAGTCTTATGAAAAAATCCAATTCTCTATTTGATGGTACTGTTAGACTAAAATGATTCTTTTTTCAGAAGGAGGAGAGGAAGATACCTTTCTCAAGTGAGCATATTTGAATTTAATTCAAAAGTAGCCAAGTAAAAAGTATACTGGACTTGTGCAATGTCCTCTTTAGCAATGTCAAACAAGAATTTTAAAGGAGCAGGGCTAATCATTAGGCTCAAGTTCACCACAGTTCATCTCCAGGAACATGTATCCCAAGGTACAATCTGTGTTTTGGGATTATGGTGAATTATCATTGTATTGAAAATGAATACAGTAAAAAAAGACCCCACTGGGGACGTAGTTCTTTCTGTGGCATTCTGGGTCTTGGAATACAGTAGGTCCCTTACATAATAAGAACCTTCAAATTGTGAACTTTCAAAGATGCAAACATGCGTTCACATGTCCAGTTACTTAAGTTAGTTCACATGTCTGGCGTACATTGTCAAGTGCGTGCATCCTCTAAAAGTGGGTGTGCTTTTGTGTACTTTACTGTATGTTACCGTATAGAGTACAGTAGTACAGTATCTTCATTTCAAGCCTAGAATGTCTGGAAGCATTCATAAAAGTAGCAATGAAGCAGCAGTTGGTACAGACTAACATGTGCAGTTGGGGACCCAGGTTGACTTTGTTGGACTTACAAACACATTGGACTTAGGAACACACTCTCAGAATGTAACCTGTTCATATGTGGGGAACTTACTGTAATGATGCTTTCCTTGGATGTTCCTTGTGATATAAACAAAACTGTACTTTTCATCAGATTTTCTAGTAGCCCCTCTAGTGTTCATACCTTTAAAGTAGTGAATTCATATGGTTGATAACCTTTGAAACTTTCATGGATGGCTGCCATTGTGTGAGAGGTTTTCTCCCAAAAATGAAGCAGAGTGGTCTGGAAGAAAAGACGGTGAAGCTGTTAATGTTTTGAATGCCCAGCTCCTGCCATAGAAAGCATGACTACTGGTAGCTTTCAAGATCCTTTAAAATACGATTCTAACTCACCTCTACACCCGTGTTTCCATTATGCCCCATTAACACCCTGCATGTCAGCCGGTCTAAATGCCTCCCTGATGCCCCAACACGCCACCTGGTCTCATACTGCTCCCAACACCTGGGACCTTCTCTATCTTCCAAAACCCAGGGCTAATCATTAACAATCTACTTTTGTGACCCCTCAACTGATAAGATTTTTTGCCTCATCAAACCCTCATTGGCTTTCACTTAGCACTTCCTGTTCTGCCCTAAGGGTATAGAAAGTACAAAGGGACACCCCCTACAACCTGGAATTATCTTTTGAAGGGCAGGCCTCTTGTAGGACAGGCTTCCCTACTAAGTAAGTGTTCTAGGAACCCATCAGCATCATTGTAGCATTGTTGTGAGAGGCTGCTCACTTCAGTGAAATTTTTTTTTCTTTGAGATTCTTTCAACACTTTCGCTTATTTCCTGATGGGTGATTTACGAATGCACCTGCCAACACTGCTCTGAGTGTTCAGCAGTTTTTGACCAAAAAAATGACAGGACGCCTGTGCCCTACCCTCCCCATATACCTCATACTCTCAACTTTTTTCTGTTTCCCCAGATAAAAATTGTCCTCAAAGGGAAACATTTTTTCAGTGTGGGAGAGGTGAAACAAAAAGCGGCAGAAGCACTAAAAGGCATCAGAACTGATGAGTTCAGAAACTGTTTTGAGCAGTGGCAAAAGTAGGTGTACTGCATCAAACGCAGAGTACTTTGAGGTGCCTGAAGTTTAAACATGTAAGATACACAATTTTTAGTAAATAAATTCCGGGTTTTTTGGGGTCGCCTTTGTGTAGCCAGACTTTGCCATCTGCAACTTCCTTCCTAAACTTTGAGCTTTCTGAGGACAGGGAACCTGGTCTTCTTAATTTGTACATTCCATGAAACCTCTGGTGTTCAACATCTCATCTTCAGTTGGGATCAGTAGCACTGCTGATAGACACAGTGCTATCCTGAAGGAACTCAGAGGCTATTCAGACAGACAGAAACAAGAGCATTGAATGATGACAACCTAATGAGGAAAGTGTGCCATGAGACAAATAGGCACAATGCTGAATGAGTTATTAAGGGACATGACATTTGGTAGAATCCAGGCTGGGCATAGTGGCTCACACCTATAATCCCAGCACTATGGGAGGCTAACGTAGGAGGAATGCTTGTACCCAGGAGTTTGAGACCATCCTGGGCAACATAGCAAGATCACATCTCTACAAAAAAATAAAAATAAAAAAATTAGCTGGGTGTGGTGGCACACACCTATAATCCCAGCTACTTAGGAGACCGAGGTGGAAGGATCACCTGAACCCAGGAGGTCGAGGCTGTAGTGGGCTGTGATCATGCTGCTGCACTCCAGCCCGGACAACAGAGCAAGACCCCAACTCAAAAGAAAAAAAAAAGAGTGGAATCCAGAAGGACTGAGATGGAGGAGAAAGGACTCCAGGCAGAGATGTCCCCTGGTGAGTGAGAGAAGTAGGATATTAGAGGGCATCTACAGGGACTAGCTATTGGACAAGAAGGCAGAGGTGTGGCAAGCAAATTACAAGACCATCATACTGTTCTAGCTCAAACATTATTTCTGTGTTATAGAAGCCTCATGCATTCTTGGTTCATTGCAGCTAACATCACTGTGTTACCTGGTATGTCGCCAACATGTGAGACAAGAGATTGCATCTGCTTGCTCCAAGAAGATCCACCTTTTGACACACATCCATCTTCAACTTGTCAAAATTTTTTTTCGCAAGGCGCACTTGTGTCTGCACCTATGGAAGTCAAGGAGAATCTCCAGTCACTCACATGTTTAAGTAGTTAAATATGCAGACGAGATGAGACCAAGAGCAGGCCTTTTCTCTTTCATATGCAGAGGGCCCCCCAAAATCCAAAATTTATTTATTAAAAATTGTGTATTTATTCTTATATGTTTAAACTTGTCACCTTCAAAGTACTCTCTGTTGGATGCAGTACACCTATTGGGATGCTTTTCCCGCTGCTCAAAACAGTTTCGGAACTCATCAATTTTGATGCCTTTTAGTATTTCTGTCATCTTTTGTTTCACCTCTTTCACGTCAACAAAACATTTCTCTTTGAGGACTTTTTTCATTGGGGAAACTAAAAAAGTTGCTTGGGGCAAGATCGGGTAAATAGGGAGGCCATGCTGTTTTTGGTCAAAAACTGCTGAATACTCAGCGTGGTATGGGCAGGTTGCTCATGAAAATTGCCCATCAAAGCATCTCCAAAAAATATTCACTGAAGCTGAATGCAGCCCTCTCACAACACGCTAGCTGGTACACTGATGTTGATGGGTTTCAACAACACTTATGTAGCAGGAAGCCTGTACTACAAGGGTCCCACCCTTCAGAAAATAATTCCACTTCTTTGGGGTTCCCCTTGTATATGAATACTTTTGAACATTTTAGGCAAATAGAAAAATCCTACAACATTTATTCTCTACCTCCAAAGGACCTAAATGAGAGGACTGCACATTACAATTTTATAGCAGACTTACTATCCTAATTCTATCTTTCTTAGTCTAATGTTAAAAACTTTATCAAGGTATACACAAACTGAACACAACTGGGAGAAGCCTTTGGTGGAGAGGTGAGAAAAAAAAATGAGTGGAATCTCTGCTCCACTGTCTTGTTGCGGTCCTTGGGAGCTAAGTTCTCATACGTGCTTTTCTCAGCATCCCCTAATGTTCACATCTTCATAACACGGTATGTTTGTTTAAACAAAGGAATTTACGTGGATACAATCCTATTTACTGACCTATGAACTTTATTTGGATTTTGCCAGTCTACCCACTAAATGTCCTTTTTCTGTTCCAGGATCCAATCTAAGATTCCATATGAAGGGATTTTGACACAACCTAAGAAGACCAACACCACTGATAAACCTTCACCTTTTTACTACTGAGTAATGTCTACCTGCAATCCTCCATCCATCCCTGAACCATACAGTAATTCAGAGATGGAGCGAAGGTCAGGGAAAAATTCAAAAATGTCTGTTCCATGCATGACTTCACAATAAAACAGAAAGTTTTAAAATTTGATACAGCTGCATTAAATATTGTGAAGTCAAAGTTTCCCCTTCCTCCAATCCAAAGTGTCACTACATCATATTTTGGCCAGAAAAAACAAGCTAATTTCTTAAAATCACTTTAGTGAAGTATGACTGACATAAAAAGCTGTACATGTTCCATGTATTCAACTTGATAAGTTCAAATATCAGTTTATCTCAAATAATTATGAAGTTGTCGAGACCAGATAGATCCCTGAGACTTGGCAGTAACACTGATTTATTAATGACAGCCATCACAGGGTACATACAGGAGGGCATGGACCACGTCTACCTTATTCACTGTTATATTCTCTGGAAACCCAAAGTGGGTACTGAATACATATTTGTTACCTAAATGAAGAAATGTTTCAGTTTCAGGAGATAAGGTTTTGAGTGCATTTTATTTATTTACTTATATTTTGAATATGTGGGGTGCAATTCAGGGTTAGGTATACAAATGTTCATTATGCAGGTACCCTTACTGAGATGTGTCCCCCTATCCTCTGGCAGTTTCCCACTGCTGCCAATCCCACTTGAGAGCATTTTAAAGTACAACCTTTAAAGTAGTTTAAGAAATGATGATTTAAATTTTCTAATAAAAATAAATATGTAGTTTATTTAATATAAAATCATTCATTTTTACCACTAACAATACAAACATAGTCACAACTTATAAAATTATGGGCCATTACATAATAATAGCAAATCTAATAATTGATATTATTCATCTATCACATGCTAGCATTATTCTCTTTTGGCTGCTGTTAGTCCTGTCCCTTACTGATGAGGATTGGGAGGCTGACATTCAAATTAAACTGTCTGACTCCAAAGTCATATGATTCTGTCTCTCAAGCAACCCACGTTACTCACTGGAAAATCAAGAAGCTCAAAATTATGATCTATCCAGAAACACTCAATTTCCCTGAAGGGTCCTATGGAATTGGAAAATAATGAGGCAGTACACTTAACACCACACTAAGATTCATTTTCTGCATGAAGAAAATCTTGATATCGCTAGCTATATAACACATTTCCTAACATTTCCTCTGCATTCTTGGTTTTCCTCTGCCTTCTGCTGGGTAGACCACAGGATAGTAGCCAGCCACTCCTCAAACTTCCCATACCATGAGCTTAAATAAGTCCAGGAGATGGGCCATTCCCCACTGTAAAGAGCCTACAGTTTAAACTACTTGGGGGCTCTGACTGTAGAAAGAGCCTGGGATGACTTCAGTGTCAGTGATTTCCTTCC
>NW_007053763.1:301878-360407 GCF_000164805.1 Carlito syrichta
TGGAGTGGAATGGCATGATCACAGCTTACTGCAGCCTCCACCTCCTGGGCTCAGGTGATCCTTCTAAGGTGTGGTGTCACACGCCTGTAGTCCCAGTACTTTGGGAGGTCGAGGCAAGAGGATTGCCTGAGCCCAGGGGTTCGATACCAGCCTGGGAAACTTGGCAAAACCTCTTCTTTACAATAAATCAAAAAATTAGCTGGGCATGGGGGCACACGCTTGTGGCTCCAGCTACTCGGAATGTTGAGGTGGAAGGATCACTTGAGCCCAGCAGGTCGAGGCCGCCAGGGTGGTTGTGCACAAGCCACTGCACTCCAGCCTGGATAGAGTGAGATTCTGACTCAAAAAAAAAGAAAAAGAAAAATTGGGAAAGTATGAAATAGAACTAAGAATGAAGAACAGAAGAGAGTCCAAATAAGAAAATGATTCACACATGGCTGGGCAGGTAGGGTGGGGCTGTAGGATGGCAGCATTAGAGTCCCAACAAATGACCTCCCTATATTCCTACCCTTTGCCCTATCTCTCTGTAGTGACATCCCCACCCTTTCCCCCATCACTCTGTAGTGACAGCCCCACCCTTTGCCCTGTCACTTTGTAGTATCTTTCTACTCTGTCCCTGCACTTGACCATGTGACCTGCTTTGATCTATGGGACATTAACAAATGTCATGAAACTGGAAGCTTGGAAGAAAATGCTTGCATTTTCCACTTTCTCTCTCTCTGTGAGAGTAGGCCTGGGCTGGCCAGCTCAAGGGTACAGGGAACGAGCATGCCAGAGACACAAGGAAGAGAAACCTGCTGTCCCAACAGATTGGTCTTTGGCCAGCTGACTCCCAGATGTGAGGGAGCTCAGCCACCATGAGCAGGTGCCCTCCTGCCCCACAGCTGACCACAGGCATGGAGGTGAGCCCTCAAGGACAAGAAGGGCTCTGTGATGCACAGCCTGAGCAGTCAGGGATGCTTGCTGCTGGAAGCCACTAGCTGCTTGTTTCACATTGTTGTGGTCCTAGACAACTGATCCAAAGTGTGAGAAGATGGACAGTGAAGGCCTCTGAGATGAGGAGATAACAAAGATGAGTCTTAAAAGTGTGACCAGGAAGTACAAAGTCAATATAAGGTATCCAACAGACTGGCCTGCCTCAGCAGAGCTTCTAGATTCTTTAAGTAAATGCAAGTAAATACAATGTTAATTGTTTTGTGGGGTGGGGGTGGGGCGAATTTTGCTTTTTCCTTTATGTTAATATAATCAGCTACTGGCCAGGCATGTAACTGGCTCATACCTGCAATGCCAGCACTTTGGGAGGCTAAAGTGGGTTTGCTTGAGCCCAGGAGTTCGAGACCAGCCTGGCAACACAGTGAGAACCCATCTCTACAAGAAATAAAAATATTAGCCAGGTGTGGTGGTGCACGTTTGTGGTCCCAGCCACTCTTGAGGTGGCAGGATCACCTGAACCCAGAGGAGATTGAGGCTACAGTGAGCCATAGTGTACCACTGCACTCCAGCCTGGATGACAGAGTGAGACCCTGACCAAAAAATGTATATATTTATATTTTAGGAACAAAAGTATATATATATTTGTTACTTAGTTATTCACAGGTATTCTTATATCCTAGGAGCAAACTATTTATATCACTCGCTTATAACATGAAGTTCATAAATTAATATTAGTTTGAAACGTGCCCTAATTTAATTTTGTTTAAATTTTGAAAAGTAACTTTAGAGAACTAGAAGACGACTTTAGCATTTGACCTGGCGAGTCCTGTGAGGCCATATGCTTTGCATGTCAACAATGATTATTAAAATACTTAATGCACTGCTGAGTTTCCAAATGCTGAGTCCCTTCCCTGCCAAAGAAGGAGGACGCTACCCTGTTGGGCACTTTGAAGACAGTGAAGTTCATTTAATATTTCGTGCTTCATGTCTACTCTAGAAAACACATTTCCAGCCTGCAGCCCAAGGACAAACACCAAGAACACAGTCAAGCGCGGGCCACCACCAAGAGTCTAACTTCATATGCCTCCCGACACACTTAAGTGAAAAACGTTTTGATTATTTCTTCTCTCAATCCCAGATAAATTATATTCTATTACATAAATATCTGGAGGAGCTCCTGTGGTTTTCAAGGCTCTAAAAATCTTTTCATTCAAATACATGTACCCTTTGTTTATTTCTTGACTTTATTTCTGTTACCCCACTGCTCTCCTCTTATTCTCCAAGCTCTAGAAAATGATGGTGGATATTGGACCCTCTTCTGTCTGGGTCCTGCCTTCCACAGGCCACAGACATTCAAGTGACTAGAGGAAACAGCAACACCTTGGTTGCCAAAACTTCAGGGCACATCTCTGTCCTTATTTCTGCTAACCCGAAATTCTAACTCTTAGCCCCAACTTGAACTACGTGTGGTGAAGCCAAATTCATCATCCTTTCAGTTCAATTTGGCCATGTTGTGCAGTGGAAAGGTCTTCCTGAAGGTATTACTCCACAGCCAAATCATCTGAGAGTAGTTCTGCATTGTTTTCTAAGTGTTTTACTCCCTTTAGGAACAAAAATGTAATTATACTCTTATGTTTGTTTTTTCTTTGAGATAGGGTCTCACTCTATCACCCAGGTTTGGAGTGCGGTGACATGACCACAGCTCACTGCAGCCTCGACTTTCTGGGCTCAGGTGATCCTTCTGCCTCAGCCTCCCATATAGCTGGGACCACAGGTGTGTGCCACCATGCCTGGCTAATTTTTTTATTTTTATTTTTTTGCAGAGATGAGGTCTTGCTATGTTGCCTATGCTGGTCTCAAACTCCTGGGCTCAGGCAATCCTTCCACCTCAGTCTCCTGAGTAGCAGCTGGGACAACAGGCACATGTGCCACCATGCCTGGCTAAGTTTTTAATTTTTTTTTTAAAGAGATAAAGTCTCACAATGTTGCCTAGGCTAGTCTTGAACTCCTGGGCTCAAGTGATCCTTCTGCCTTTGCTTCCCTAGGGGCTGGGATTACAGGTGTGAGCCAATGCAGCCAGTTTAAAGAGGATCTTTCTGTCTGATGCCAATGGACCAAGACCTCTCGAGGGTCAGATAACCAAGAGCCTTGCTGAACCCCTTTTAAGTAACATTTTACTGTACTCGAATTACCACACACTTAACCAATGACGGCAGGAGCCATTTTGATATTGTATTATGTAAAGACATACGTGTAAGTGCCTGTTGTGCCCCATGCATGTGTGTGGGTGGCCAAGAGTCAACTTAAGGAGCTATTTTTTTGGTTCCCATCAACAGTATTCTTATCTCATTGAAACAGTTGCTTCTCTCTAATAAGTGGCTTAAATGGAGGCTGGTATGCTTTTTCCACTCCCACTGTCCCAGGCATGTGCGTCTTAACCCAAGTTGAGTCAACCATAATGCACCATGGTAGGGTAATTCAGTGAAGGACACCCGATCCAGGCTGAGTGAATCAGAGCCTTTCCTTAGGATTTCTGAGTTTGAAACAAGAGTGAATAAGTCTCAATTCTTCTCTAGTGGAAAAGACAATCAGGGTAGAGAATCCTGGCATTGGAGCTTCTTGCAATGTGAAGAAAATTGGTCTGAGAGAATTAAGAATTAAAACAAACAAAAAAACCACACACAAACATACACACAGAAGAGACAGAGAGTGAGTTCTGGTAGTACTCAAGTTTAAGTTCCTGGATCCTGTTGTCTTTCTTTTGATCACATGAGATTTCTAATTAAAGTCTCCCTTCACCTCAATGAATCAAGACTGCGTTCTGTTACATGGAACTCACAGCACTGATGCAAGTCTGCTCACTCTGCCTGTTAGGAAAGTAAGATGAAAGGTTCTAAGAAGATCTGTGATAAAGATCCCCATTTAATTTTAATTATTCCAGTTTTTCTAAAATGTATTTGAATGGAGAACCCTTTCCGTATATCATATCCCTATTTCTTTCTTTTTTTTTTTTTTTTTTTTTTTTTTGAGAAGGCAGGATTTGTTGAGAGGACAGCAGAAAAGCTCCCACAGCAGGGAGGGGACCCGAAGGGGTTGCCCCCATATCCTCTATTTCATGCCATAACATTTGTCTGGGAAATCCCCATTTTTCAGAAGAGGAAGTCAAGACCTAGATATTGAACTAACATATGAGTGTCAGAGTCAGATGCAGGTGTATTGCTCTATAATTCATGTCTTTACCCTAAAATACAGGCTCAAGGCCATGGGTCTACCACTGACCACGTGACTCACAGTGTTCAGAGTGTGAGACTGCATACGATGTGCAGATGCCATCTCAGGAACTGCCGGCCAACAATGTTGACCGTACCAGTTTAGAGGCAGACTGTGAGGAGACTTCAATCTGCACAGCCTGAAGAGAGGCTCTATTAGCAGAAAGCTTACTAAGGTTCTTTAGCTCAGTCTCCTCAAGACAGTGAAGGAAATCAGCCTAGCAAATCTCCCCAGGCATACTGTGTGGTCACTGGATTCCCTGTTTTCTAGAAATAAATATGTAGAGAGGGCATCTATTTACTCTGGACCCGGGAGAGGATGCCACCATTGCCCCCATCATCATCGTCCTTATCAACAACACTTTTAGTCAGCTTTATTAAGCTACAATTTGATTTTAGATATGCAATTCTATGAGTTTTGGGGCAAATGTGTATACTCATGCAACTACCACCACAATCATGACATAGACCACTCTGTGGCCCCTACAGGCTCCCATCATAGTCAATTCCTTCCCTCAAGTCCCAACACCTGCTAACTACTAATCTGATTCCTGTCACTATTTATTAGATGCATCTTTTCTAAGGTTTCATATAAATGGAATTATACAAAGTAGTCTAATCTTTTTTGTGGCTGGGTTCTTTCACTCGGCAATTCTTTCTGAGATAAACATCACTTCATATACTAATAGTGTGCTCTTTTTTATTTCTCAGTGGTATTTAATTGTATGGATATAGTGTGATTTGTATATCCATTTGGATTGCTTCCAATTTTGTCTATTTTGATCAACGCTGTTACAAACATTTGAGCACAAGCCTTTGTGTGAACATGTTTTTCATTTCTCTTGGGTAAAGATCTAGGAGTAAGATTGCTAAATCAGATAATTAGTGTGTGTTTAACTTTATAAGAAACTGCCAGATCCTTTTCCAAAGTAACTGTAGCGTTTTGCATTCGCACCAGCAATGAGTCCAAGTTCTGTTTGCTCCATGTCCTTTTGGCATTTTCAGTCTTCTAAGTTCTAGACATTCGTGTGGATGTGTAATCAGAGCTATTGTAATTTAAATGTGTACTTCTCTAATGATTAATGCCACTGAACTTCTTTTCATGTCTTATTGCCACATATATTTTTAGTAATGTATCTATTCAAATCTCTTGTCTATTTAAAAAATGGGTTTATCTTTTTATTACTGAATTTTAATAGTTCTTTATATGTTCTGAATACAAACCCATTATCAGACTACATTTGAAAACAGTTTTCTTAAGTCTGAACTTGCCTTTCATCTTAATAGTGTCTTTCAAAAAGAAAAGTTTTTAATTTTGATGAAGTTTGATTTATCAAGTGTTTCTTTTATGGTTTGTGTATCTTTGCACCCTAACACACCTTTCCTTAATCCAAAGTTTGAAAAAAGACTTTTTCCCTGTGCTTTTTCTTCTAGAAACTTAATATGTTTAGCTATTACACTTAGACTTATGATCCATTTCAAGTTCATACTTGCATATAGTGTGGGGAAGAGATGCAAATTCATTTTGTTTTTCTTATATATGATATCCAATTGTCCCAGTACTATTTGTTGAAAAACTATTCAATCACCATTGTACTACCTTTGACCTTCTGGAAAAATCAACAAGCCATATATGTGTAGGTCTATTTCTGGGCTTTCAAGTCTATTGTTATGATCTGTCTATCCTTCTGTCTTTATTACCAAATTGTCTTGATTACTGTCACTTTATAGTAAGTCTTGAAATCAGGTAGTATGAATCCTACTGTTTGGTTCTTGTTTGAAGTTGTTTTGGTTATTCAAGGGACATCATATTTATATATATATCTTAGGGTTAGCTTGTCAATTTCAGTAAAACAGTCTTTGGCTGTTATTTGCACTGAATCTACAGATTTATTGGAAGGAATTGTCATTTTAACAATACCTTCCGACCCATGAACATGGTATATCTCTCCATTTAGTAGGTTTTTAAAATTCTCTTGATATTTTTGTTTGTAAGTTTTAGTGCACAGGTCTTGCACATATTTTGTTAAATTTATTGTTAAGCATTTCATATTTTTGATGTTACTGTAATTATAATTTCACAAAATTTTAATTGCTCATTGTTAATTACTAGAAATATAATTATCTTTTATAATCTGATCTTATATTCTGTGACCTTGCTAAATTCAATAATTAGTTTGAGATGTTCTTTTGTCCAGTGGTGTGTGTATATATATATATATATATATATATATATATATAATGGAATATTATGCAGCCATAAAGAAGGACGAAATTATGAACTTCACAGCAACTTGGATGGACTTAGTGTCTATAATGCTGAGTGATCTATCACAGAAACAAAGAACTCAGAATCACATGTTTCACTCATAAGCAGGCCTTGAACAATTATCATAATACTATAAGAAAAGAATTGGCAGTAGTGGGAAACTGTGGGGGAGAAGGGTGGGATTGGCAGTAGTGGGAATCTGCGGGGGGAAGGAGGGTATACCTCGCCAACAAGGGTACCTGCATAATGAACATTTGTAAACCTAACCCTGAATTGTATCCCACATCTTAAAAATAAAATTAAAAAAATAAAATAAAATAAAATGTTCATTTGGAGAGTCCTTAGAATTTTCTATATAAACCTATGTAGATGGATCTATGTACACATACCATGTAGTCTAAGAATAAAGATAGTGTTACTTATTCTTTTCCAATTTGTATGTATTTTTATTTATTTTTCACCCTTATTGTATTGGGGATAATAATGTTGACGGATAATAATATTTGCTGATGTGAGCAAACACACTTGTTTTGTTCTTAATCTTAGAAGGGATGGTCTTTCATGATTAAGTCTGACGTTAGCTGTAGGTTTTTCAGATATGCCCATGATCAAATTGAGAATGTTCTCTTTTACTACTAGTTTTCAGAGAATGTATATCAGGAAGGGATGTAGTATTTTACCAAATGCTTTGTCTTGATCTATTGTGATGATTATAATGTTTGTTGTTTTTGATTTATTCATATAGCAAATAACATTGACCTCCATTTCTTAGGTAAATTATATTTAATCAAGATATATTACCCTTTTATTGTATTGTTTGATTCTATTTGTTAATATTTTTAACAGTTATATTGAGATATAGCTCACATACTATACTATTCACCTATTTCAAGTACCCAGTTCTATGGTTTTCAGCATATTGCCACAGTTGTGCAATCATCACCAAATTCATTGTAGAACATTTTTATCAGCCCCCAAAGAAACTTCATGCCTACTTTCTTTTGCTAATATTGCTTTCTTTCTATGTTTATGTAGATTCTAGTTTTCATATCAGTTCTTGGTCTATTTTGATGCTTTATTATTTGTTTTATGCAAAATTGGGATCCTTTTTATGAATGGACCCTTTTATCACAAATAAATATTCCTCTTTATTTCTGGTGCTAGTCCTTGTTCTGAAGCCTATTTTTTGTCTATATTAATATAGTCATTTCAGATTTCTTTTGATTAGGATTTGCAGGCTGCATATTAATCCATCATTTTAACATTTGCTTATTTACATTTAGGGTACATCCAATGGACAGCATAGAGCTGGATCCTGCTCTTTTAAAATCCAATCTTTAACTATGAGACTTTAAAAAATATAACGAGAGGAAATAGGTTTAGTCTGGTGTTGGATTTAAAATAAACCCATTCTGCTTCAAAAAAAATCACAATTTTTTTTCTAAGTTGATCACAACCCATCTCTAAATAATCAATCCTAGTCTTGGTTAAGAATCATAGAGTAATTTAAGATATTAAATTTTCAAGTTTTTGAATTATCTTTTAGAATGGGACAATATTTTCTTGCTATGCTATATTTAAGGCATCTCTGATTTCTTAAATCCCACTGGTAGTATTTCTGTGCTTGCATACACGAGACCTTTCTGAGACTTAGTCCTCTAAGTCTGGTGACTAAATGCACTTAAGTAAAACTAGTATACATTAGCTCCTTCATAGACTAAGCTTCAACTTTCCTTAAGATAGCCTCTCTATCATTTTCAATTTACACATCACTTCTATCAATGGAGATAAAAGTAAAAGAATAAAATAGGAGCTTAGTAGCTTTGCTTTCTTTGCTTTCATTATTGAGAGTAAGTCATATAAGATGCATTTCTAGCTCTGTCCACTGGAAAGGTCTACACATAATGGGTAACTCAGAAGCAATGAGTACCCCTAGCACCCAGATCATGGCCTCTAACCATCATGCCCCCTTCAAGCAACTAGGACTCCTGAACAAAATTGCTATGGCAGGAAATATGTAAGGTCTAAAATAACTGGCTGTACCAGAAAACAGGGAAGTCTTCCCTGACATGAGAAGAAGTCAGGAGTCAATCTAAAGAGGCTCCCACTAGCCCAAAATGAGACAATCTAAGAATCAATCAAGTTAATATTGGTAATATCAAAACACATCAAATCTATCCAAATCTAGGAGTTTATAATAGTACTTAAAAATAAGCAAATGGTTAAAAAAAAAAAAAAGCAAATGGGCTGGGTGTGGTGCTCGCACCTGTAATCTCAGCACTTTGGGAGGCTGAGGTGGGCAGACTGCTTGAGCCCAGGAGTTCAAGACCAGCCTGGGAAATACAGTGAAATCTTTTCTCTAAACAAAGCAAAACAAAACAAAAATTAGTTGGGTGCTGTGTTCTCTGCCTGTAGTTCCAGCTACTTGTGATGCTGAGGTGGAAGGCCTGAGCTAGGAGGTCAAGGCTGCCATAAGCCATGACTGTCAGTGGTCATGCCAATGTACTCTAGCCAGAGTGAGATCCAAACTCAAAGAGAGAAAAAAAAAAAAGCAAATGAACAAATACACAGAAAACCAAACAACAACAACAACAACGAAACAAACAACCTTCGATGGCAACCTTCAGAGAATAATATTGAAGCAATTCAATATTTTCACAAAGAACCAAACATTTATTCTTCCTGTCCTATCAAACTCTGTACTTCAGGAAGCCCTGATAGTTGATGGGGGAAAGTTACTCATTACTGAAGCATTCACACTTAGAAAAGAAATATAAAATATATTGAACCATCTGTTCCCATAGTGAGCCTGTTTTCTCAAAGTTCTATTTCACCCTTGTAACCGTTCTGTTGTTACTAGAATTTTTCATAAATCTCAGGTTCAGGTTTTAGCTTACCTAACACCATACTTATTTCTTAATTCCCTTCGTCCCTCCCAAGAAATATTATTGAGTGCCTGCAGATTTAGGTGCTGGGGATAAGCAGGGAGTGAAAGCAAAGTCTCTGTCTTCTTGATGATTACATTATAGTGCATGGAACCGGACAGTGAATGAGACAATTTTTCCATGGATGGGGGGTGAGGGGTGGGGTTTTGGGATGATTCAAGTTCATTCCATTTTTTGTACTACATAATGAAATATATAGCATCACCATCTCTCCACCTCAGATCATCAGGTATTAGATGCTCTAAATAAGTTGCAACCTAGACTCTTGCATGTGCAGTTCACTGTAGGGTTTGTGCTACTATGAGAATCAAATACCACTGCTGATCTGACAGAAGGCGGAGCTCCGGTGGTCATGTGAGTATTGGGGAGTGGCTGTAAATACAGATGAAGCTTTGCTCACTTGCTGGCCACTCACCTCCTATTGTGTGGCCTGGTTCCTAACAGGTGATGGACAGGCCGTTGGGAATCCCTTTGTTAGATGGTAAAAATAACACACTGCAAGAAAGACATGAGTTCAGAGATTGGGAGGGGTGGTAGGGGATTCTATTCTGAAATAGTTTTGAAAGGCTTCCTGAGAAGGTGATATTGGTGCACAGTCCTGGTGGAAGTGAGGAAGCAAACCATACAGATATTGGGGAAAGAGGACTCTAAGCAGAAAGAATGGCACATGTGAAGGCCCTGAGGCTGGAGTATGCTTGGTTTGTTCTAGGGACAGTGGTCATCCTCTTCAATTACGAGCTTCTTTTCCCCTCTGCAGTACACACCTTATTAAAGCGTGAAGTTCATCAACAACTGAATAACATGATCTCCCCATCTAACTCGATGGGTGATTTAAAAAACCCCTGTGCTTTGAAAGTGAACATATGACAATATGAATATTATAGTAATATGCATCCATAAAAAAACTCACTCGTATACACATTTTTCTTGATGCTTTTATAATAAATCTGGCACACTTGAAATTAATATTTAAATCTGCATATAAAGTTGGCCCCTCCACATTATAGTGTGAGAATTTCCACCAAGATGGCAAGAGAAGAAAATGAGATACCTGATATCCTATTGTGCGGGAAATAGATAAACACTCCCACTCTCGGTAGTGTCATTTGGGCATTGCACCTCAACACTGGGGGAACAAGGATGGTGAATAAGAGCAAGGGGGACATGAGGACAAGGTGGGAGAAACATGTGTTCCCCGACTATGAGGTAGCAGAGAGTCGGGGGTTAACATGGAGACAGCACTTGCAGTCTGGAAGGTGAGCCAGAGGAAGGAGCCAGTCAGGCTCTGTACTTTAGCAAACAGAAATGAGGTAGGGGGTTTAGGGGAGGAAAGGAAGGCAGGGATGGGGGAGCACAGGGAGGTAACTGGGAGGAGCACGGATGGGCTGGCCAGGCAGCAATAGAAATGAGGTAGGGAGCTTGTGGGGGAGAGGTAGGCGGGGATGGGGGGGGGCACAGGGAAATAACTGGGAGGGGAACGGGTAGGCTGGCCAGGCTGACTCAGCCTCACCCAAGAAGGGAGCAGGCCAGTGGATTTGAGAGAGGAAAGCTGCCATCAACGAAGAAGCAGGAGGAGAAAAAAGAAAGGGAAGATTCTGTCCATGTTTGATGCTACCGCCATGAGGGTTCATAATCAGTATTTTGCCAAAAACAAGGAAGATGTGGTCATCGTTTTACTTCATTTCCTCTAAATATGCATTTTGAACTCAAACAATGCAGCCATAATAGATACACAGTGTCGATGTGCAGGTTTTCCTGCAACTTCGTTGCTGAACTTAAAGAAGACTAAATAGAATCTCTCAGCTAGTGTCCCCTTCACAGGCGTGAACACCATTTATTCAAGACAAGGGTTTTGTGTCTACCTGTGTGATTCGAATAGCCACCCTTGCAGGCGACACAATCTCAACTTATTCTGAGCACCTGGAATGCAACTTTCATTTTCACATATGAAAGAACAAGCCACCAAACTCCTCTCAATTCTGTTCTTCAGAGGTTTATGACATGTTCTGACCACAAAACAAAAGTCAAATGGGCCATGGGTTCAAAAGTCACTGAGGAGAACAGAGCAGACTAATGCCCCAGGGTCACTTTCTAGGGATGTCGAAAGTATCATGCTGGATCAAAACCTGAAAGCAATGATCTCACTGATGCTCCAGAAGCTGGGGTCCATGGCACGAGTTCCAGGGAAGGAAGCTGTGACTCTCCTTTGTCTATTTCCCCTAATCATTTATTCCCAGGAAGGTCAGGGAAGAAAAAGGGAGCAAATTCTTCTGGAGGGCCTCCTGCTATGTAATGGGTTCATTCTTCATTCCACAGAGGAGGAAACCAAGGTCCAAAATGAGGTGCCCCAAACCAAAGAGCAAGGGAGAAAAAGGGTCAGGATCTGGGGACACTAGGACAGCCCCGTCCCCAGCATCAGTACACTTCCTCTGCCTGGAAAGCCCACCTTCTCCTTGTCTACACGATAACTCAACTCACCTTGGAGGTTTCCGCTCAGAGGTTTTCTCCTCTGAGAGCCTTTTCCTGTCAGGCTCATCAGCCGTCAGCAGTTTCTTCCTCTCTGCAAACGCCTTCATGACACAAAAGTATAGTAGGTGCCACCTGCTCCCCTGTGTGCTCAGCTACCCTCCAGATGCTGAGCTGCATGGGGGTGGGGAAGCTGTACCCTTTAAGTTGGTAAGGCCAGGACATTGTGCCTTGCGGGTAGCAGGTATGGCATTGGAGAAGGGAGGGAAGGATGCCAGAAGGAGCCGACCAAGCCCTCCACAGTCTGTGCCTTACTCCATTCACTCTATCCAGGACCCATCACAGCAGGGGCCACCTCACAAGGGCCACTGGCTTCCCTGGGCTGCATTGAGTATACAGGAATTGTCTTGGGTGCACAAGAATTATATAATATAGTTAGTATATACACATAATAAGACTTATTTTTAATACTTTCTATCATAAAGTTTACAAAAATGAGAACAATGTAACACCAGTGGGAAATGTGACCTTGTTTTTTTGCAAAAGTAACACATCAATATGTGATTTGATGGAAGTGGTTGCAACTCTTAGTGAGTTCTCAAGGTGCTAGTCAGAAATGTTTGCTTGACTTTTGTTCTTTGTGTGCTTCATCACTGAAAACAGTCCCTCACAAATGTATGTGCTAGCCAGGCATGGTGGCTCACACCTGTCATCCCAATACTTTGGGAGGCTAAGGTAAGAGGACTGCCAGAGCCCAGGGGTTCGAGACCAGTTTGGGCAACATGACGAGATCTCATCTCTACAATAAATAAATAAATAAATTAGCTGGGTCTACATGTCTGTAGTTCCAGCTACTTGGAAGGTTGAAAGCAGAAGGATTGCCCGGGCCAAGCAGGTCAAAGCTGCGGTGGCTGTGAGCATGCCACTGCACTTTAGTCTGGATGACAGAGTGAGATTCCAACTAAAAACAAAAACAAAAACACAAATATATATGCTGCCAAAAAGCAATGCCATGAATAAGGTATGATGGTGAACTTCACAAATGGAACTACATATGGGTTCATGAAGGAAATAAATGCTAAAAAAACACATGATGTTAAAGGATTTTGTGGGGCTTCATGACTTACTGTACTGGGCTGCATGCAGCCCGTGGGGCATGAGTTGGACATGCACTAGAGAATGAGTAAGCATGACCCCTAAACTGGATCACTCCTGCAAATGAGTTCGCCTGCTCATCTATGGGTGGATTTGTAGGCGTGGGCTGCGCTGCTCACAGTGGATGGCCATCAGTAAGCATCACAAATGACACTGCAACCTACAGCACAGAAGGTTCAGCTGACTTTTCTGCTCTTTGAAAGGGTACATGTTCTATTTGCTGAATTACTGTCCAGACTTCTCAGACTCCACCCCTCTTCTCCATCATTACCACCGCCATTTACTGGTTAGATGTCATACATACGAGGGGGATCCCCCCAAAAAAACCGGAATTATCTTTTGGAGGGTGGGCACCTTGTGGTACAAGTTTCCTGGGCTAGGTAAGTGTTCTAGGAACCTATCAGCATCAGTGGACCAGCTAACATTGTTGGGAGAGGCTGTGTTTGGCTTCGGTGAATTTTTATTTTTATTTTGGAAAGTCTTTCATGTGTTAGCTCATTTCATGATGAGTGATTTAAGACCGCACCTGTCCACACCACACTGAGTGCTCAGCAGTTTTTGGCCAAACACAGCATGACCCCTGTGCCCCACCCTCCTTATTCACCTGCTCTCACCCCGAGTGACTTTTTTTGTTGTTGTTTCCTCAGACGAAAAAAGTCCTCCAAGGGAAACGTTTTGCCAACGTGCAAGTAGTGAAACAAAAAACCGCAGAAGCACTAAATGGCATCAAAATTGACGAATTCAAAAACCATTTTAAGAGGTAGAAAAAAGTCTCAATTGGTGTATCAAACAGAGAGTACTTTGAAGGTGACTGAAGTTTAAATATGTAAGAATAAACACACACTTTTAAATAAATAAATTCCAGGGCTGTGTCCCCCCTCATACATGCATATATTTTCATTTGAGTTTTACAACATGCCCACACCATAGACGTTTCTGTTTCACAAAGACAAAAGCCTGGTTTCAGAACCATGAGGGACTTAGCCCGCAGGGGTGGCGCCAGGCTGCTAAAGCCTGTGCTTCTTCCCCCAAACCACTTTACTTTCTCAACAGACTGACACTCAGACCGGCGAGAGGGACAGTGTGTCACCTTGTGGGTGTCAGCTCTGCATCCACTAATCTCTTTCCTTATATTGTTCACTGGTTGCCTAAAACTGTTCTAATGTGTTCAAATTTTGTTATTCTGATTTTTTGTTTTGTTTTCTTCTCTTTTTTCATTTTCAACCTTTATTTTCCAGTCAAATCCTCTTCATTCAATTTCATTTCACAGACCTTAGACTCCTACATGTCTGATTGCAAAAATAACTTCAAAATTCTACCGAAATGAGATAAAACACTAAAGAATATGTTGGTGCAAAGGGGGGGGGGAGAAGAAAAAAAGTCTTTTAATCTCACCATACCCTATTACAGCTTATACATTTTTCGCAGCAACTTGGATGGACTTCAAGTTCATCATACTCAGTGATCTATCACAGAAACAAAGAACTGAGCACCACATGTTCTCACTCATAAGCAGAACCTGAACAATTATCATAATACTACAAGAAAAGGATTGGCAGTCTTGGGAAACTGCCGCGTGAGTGTGGGGGGGGCACACTTCATCAGTGAGGGTACCTGATCTCAAACCAGGGGAAGTGGGTACCAAAGGGAGGCCCAAACGTCACCTGCACAAGGATCATTTGTATACCTAACCCTCAATTGTACCCCACTTCTTTAAAATAAAAATTAAAGCCAGGCTTGGTAGGTCAGCCTGTAATCCCATGCATTGAGAGGTTGAGGTGAGTGGATTGCCTGAGCCCGAGGTTTCGAGACCCACCTGGGCAACTTGGCGAGACCTCATTTCTACTATAAATAAAAAAATTAGCCGGGTGTGGTAGCGTGTGCCTGTAGTTCCAGCTACTTGGAAGGCTGAGGCGGAAGGATCGCCGGAGCCCAGCAGGTCGAGGCTGCGGTGGCCGAAAGCGGCCACTGCACTCCAGTCTGGGTGACAGAGTGAGACTCCAACTCAAAAACAAACAAACAAACAAATAAATAAATAATAAATAAATAAATAAATAAATTTAAAAAGTCTTCTGTGTACATATGTGGGTAATTGTTTAACATGTGCTAAATGAAAAAACAGAATACAAAATAGTCTAGATACTGTGCAAGTTTCCTAAAATTTTTTCATATGGCTTCTTGTTTTCAAATGCAAACTATTACTTGCTGATAGAGAATCAAAGAGCCAAAGGCCTTCTATTTTGAGCCCGTGGCAAGTTGAAATACCTGGCACTTTGGGAGGCTGAGATGAGAGGATTGCCTGAGCCCAAGGGTTCAAGACCAGCCTGGGCAACTTTGTGAGTCCTTGTCTCCACAGTATATCAAAAAATTAGCTGGGCGTGGTAGTGCGTGCCTGTAGTTCCGGCCATGTGGAAAGCTGAGGGGGAAGGATCGTCTGAGCCCAGCAGATAGATGCTGGAGTGGCTGTGGGTGTGCCACTGTACTCCAACCTGGGTGACAGAGTGAGACTCTGACTCAAAAAATAAAAAATCACAACCATATGATTTACAATATGCAGATACATTCCAGATTTAGCCAGCTACCACACTGTCCCAAAAGCCCTAATGTCTGCTAAGCTGGGTTTTTTTCCCCCTCTCATACTCCCCGCCCCCATCTTCTGTTTTTAACTTAAGGAAGCAATTCTGTCATCAGAAAATGTAACCAACTGGGCTTACTTCCTCTTTCAGGTCCTTAGTGGAAGTCATGATCTCAGAGTACAACACTGAGCCCAGGGCACCTGCTGTATCAATTTCTTTCTAACCAAGAAACACATATTTCAGCAGACAGTAAAAGACTACAAATTGTCTTTTTATCCCACTGGTATTTCTTGACTATGTGTATTTTTTAAAATGTCATAGGGTCAGGTATGGTGGCTCATGTCTGTAATCCCAGCATTTTGGTAGGCTGAGGTGGGAGGACCACTCAAGTCCAGAAGTTCAAGATCAGCTGGGCGACATAGCGAGATGCCATCGCTATGAAAAAAATCAGGCAGGTGCGGTGGTGCGAGCCTGTAGTTCCAGCTATGTGAAGGCTGAGGCCGGGGGGGATTACTTGAGCTCAGGAGGCCAAGGCACCTTTGTTCGTTATACATGTGAGTGATCTCACATGACACTGGTCATGCAGCATGGTCACTGTTATTTTTATTGACTGTCTTCTATATGCTATAATCTCCAGAGAGCTTGAGGCAGGGACTGTATCTTGATTTTGTTGCCCCAGAACTGATGGTAGGTACTAAAAATGCTAGTCAGATCATTTTAAATCTGGTGTACAGTAATATACACCGGCTTGCGCTTTGGGTCTGCAGCTCCTATTTTTATAGCCAATGACTAAAGTTCTGACACTTGGTGTGGTCTTTTTTTTTTTTTTAAGGATTTACTGAGAGGACAGAGAAGCTCCCACAGTGGAAGGGAACCCAAAAAAGACCCCTGCATGGTCTTTTTTAAAAGAAGGCCTTGCCACAGTAATTTTATGCCAAGAAGGAAGCTTGTCCAGCTGCTTCCATTTCCCATTAGTCTAAATCTTGAAAACATTTTCTGTGTTGAGATCTGATACATTGCTGCAGCATTTCTTTGCTCCCTCCTGCTGGACATCATCTCATTCCAATTTGCTCTTCTGAATCCTGTGTTCTTGGTACACACCTGATCCATTAACATTTTGTGTCCGTGATGACTCCTTTTGTCGTCAGATTCCTGAGGAGGTTTCAGCACCATGAGCAAGTGTTCCTGTGGTGGAGGCTGCCAGCTGTCCACTAAAATCCATTTGTCCTTCTATATTTTTCAGACTCCCCTGAACATGGGTGTGGCTATGGACAGAGTCCTCTCCAGTGGAATCTGAGCGGAAATAACATGCATCTCTACCATGCTTGCCCAGAAAACCTTTCTATATGTGCTCCTGTATGTTCTTTTTTCTTTTGGGATGATGGATGTCCACATCTGGGGAATTGGAAGGCAAGTTTTAAGGATTGAAAAGCTATGGTCAGCCTTGTTCTCTAAATGACTTCTTAGAGGACAACCACCCCAACAACAACCTGGACACCTGTCCAGGACCATGTGATGGACAAAAAAAAACATGCTTCTGTTGGCTTAAGTCATG
Source organism: Carlito syrichta (assembly GCF_000164805.1). Taxonomy (NCBI): domain Eukaryota; kingdom Metazoa; phylum Chordata; class Mammalia; order Primates; family Tarsiidae; genus Carlito; species Carlito syrichta. Next base: position 319,047 of record NW_007053763.1, read on the forward strand.
GAATTTTCTGTTTCTCTTTGTACTATAACCTAGCCTAGACAATCCTACCTAACGTAGGGAAGGCTTTCATAAGACACTAATTTGATGAGTTCAGATTATAGATATAATTGTTGGAAGTAGGTTAAAGTCTAATAATCCCATAGACAACTGACAGTGATTCAAAGATTTGGTATTTCCATGACCAGTTTGATCATGAACAAGAATGTCATCAGCAGTATCAGGTGATGACTGAAGTGCTCAAAATTTATTTCAATGCCACTACATTTATAAATAAATATTATATCAGCAACTATTGGTGGGGGACTGAGAGTGGTAGGGTGTTGGATTGTATCTGAAAACAGTGACACAGCTAGAAAGTTCTTTAGTGTTTTCTGTTAACATAATCATCAGAACTGAGAGGTCCTGGATGACTCTTTGGTGAACTTCTGATGTTCTTAGCCTTTTGTTCTAGTTCCCCAAACTAGCTTCCAAGTGTTGAATATACTTTTTCTTGAAAAGAAGGAACATATTTTAACATTTGAAGTTTTACAGAGAAGAGATCTCTTAATATTTAGGGTCAGAAGATACATGCTTAAAATGGTGAAGAAATTAAATAGCTGGATATGTAAACAACAGAGGCATTCTTGATGACATGGCCCTTTTCTTTCTAAAGTGCTTATGAATAATCATGCTACCAAAACCCACTAGATTCTTAATCCTTATTCTTCCCCTCTTCTCAAACTCCTTACTGACAGCTCTTTGGATTTTATTTTACTGTTTCATTAAGGTACAGCTCACACTAAAATATGCAAAATATGAAGTGTACAGCTCCATAAACTTTTAAGTATGTAAACACCCACATAACCACCATCTAGAAAAATATAGAAAATATTTTCAGCACTCTAGAAGTCACCTTTGTGCTCCACCCCCAGTTATTATCTTCTCAAAAATACAACCCACATCACAATGGCTTAGTTTTGCCTAATTTTTAAATTTTATATAAATAAAATCATATGACATATATATGTGCACACACACACACATGCACACACTGTGACGTCTGGTTTCTTTTACTCAACATAATGCTCATGAGATTTATCCATAGTACTGCAATGTAGTAATAGTTAATTATTTCTTCATTGCTGTATAGTATCCAATTCAATGATACCACAACTAATTTATCCATTATAACTATTTATGGACATTGGGTTTGTTTTCACCTTGGGGCTATTATGTATAACACTGCTATGAACATTCTTGCAAATGTTTTGCATGAACATTCATTTTTCTTGGGTCTAGGTCTTAAAGTAGTTTTAGTAGATAATGTGAAACAGTTTTCCAAAGCGGTTCTACCAGTTTATACGCCCACCATCAGCATATGAGAGTTCCAGTTGCTCCTTGTCCTCATTAACAATTGCTGTTGTCAGTCCTTTTACTTTTTGTCACTTGGTGGGTTTTAATGATCATTTCCCTGACAACTGATAACATAAGTACCTCTGCATTTTCCTATTGGCAATTTTGACATTTCCTTTTGTCAAGTGTCTATTCAAATGTTTTGCCCATTTGTTAACTAGGTGATCAGTATTTTTCTTTGTTTTTTAATTTTTTTCTTTTTTATGCAACTCTGTGAATATAATATTATATTCTTGGAATGGTAGCACTTCTTTAGGTAGTCTGGAAACAAGTCCTTTGTTGGATGTATATATTACAAATATCTGCTCCCTCTCTGGTTTTTCATGATCTTTTCTCGATGGTGTTTTTTAATCAACAGACTTTCTTAATTTTCATGAAGTGTAATTTATCATTTTCTTTCCAGGTTAGTGCTTTTTTCACACTGTTTAAGAACTCTTTGTTCTAAGGTCATTAAGATAGCTGTCTTTTTTTCTGAAAGATGTACTTTTGGACTTTAAGCCTATGATCCATTGATTCCATCCCTAGTTAATTTTTCTCTATGATATGAAATGGGCATCAGGTTCATTATGTTCCATATTGCTATCCAACAGATCCAGCATCACTTATTAAAAAGACTGCTATTTCTTTCAATAAATTATGGTAATACTTTTGGCATAAATCAGGTGGCCTGGTATGTGTGGGGGTATTTATGGACAATTTAGTCTATTCCACTGGTCTACTGGATTATTCTTTAGCCAACAATACACTGTCTTAATCCCTTTAGCTTCACAATAAGTCTTAATATCTATAAATGTACATCTTGTTTTTAAAGATTATCTTGGCTATTCTACATCCTTTGTATTTCTACAGCAGTTTATAATCATATTTATGACTTACTATTGCAAGTTTGAATGTTGTAGCATTTCATCTATAAGTCACTGTGAAGGGTACTGACATCTTTTTTTTTTTTTTGAGTTAGAGTCTCACTCTGTCACCTAGGCTGGAGTGCAGTAGCACACTCATGGCCTCCCAAGCATTGACCTGCTGGGCTCCGGTGATCTTTCCGCCTCAGCCTTCCAAGTAGCCAGATCTATAGGCGCATGCTACCATGCTTGGCTAATTTTTGATTTATTATAGAGACAAGGTCTTGCCAAGTTGCCTGGGTTGGACTCAAACCCATGGGCTCAGGCAATCCACTTGCCTCAGTCTCCCAAAGTGCTGGGATTACAGGCTGAACCACCAAACCTGGCCAGTACTCACATCTTAGCAAAATGGAGTCTTCTAATTCATAAACATGGTATATTCCTTCCTGGATTTGTCTTTTTACATTCTTCTAAGCAATCTTACCTAGTATTAATATAGAAATCTAACAAGTCTGTGATTAGAAAGTAGGCCAGTGCTAAATTAAGAAATAAAGAAATGTGATGCACTAATAGCATTCATGTCACCTTGCTTAAGAGGTAAACAGAACACAATCCAACCACAAAATAAACAAATAATATACATATCCTAAAATCACCTAGGAAATTGTCTGAATGCTTGAGTCTTCTCACTTTCTAGGAGTTGAACATATATAAGCATGCGTTATTACTGGAGCAACATTCTTTAAACCTAGTGCTCTATCATCTAATTAAAGCTAATTGCAAAGCTGATAATGAGAAATTCAATGCTCTAGTCAAGTTCCTTCCATTTCCTTTACTGTGCTCTCCTCCCCCCACACCCACTTCTGGGCTTTCACATACTGTACAATTATGCGAGGAACTCTCTCACCCTCTCTTTCCCTTTTGCACCTGCATACTAACCATGCATATTTTGGGCTTCAGCTTAAACTGTAATATCTCTGGGTAGCCTACCTGGACCTTGCAGAGTGAGTCATCTCTGCTTTGTGCCCTTTTACGACCACTACCCTAGTATTACACTTCCTGCATATTAGTTGCTTGATTGATGTCTGTCTCTTCTACACTATGGATTCTATGAAGACAGGGGCAGTGAGTGCTTTGTTCACGGTTTTATCCGCAGAGCCTTGCACAGAACCTAACACACATTAATGGCTAGATAAACACTTGAAGGAAAAGACTCTACTCTTTGCTTTTTTTGAAACTGGAGTCAGCAGAGACCAACCATTAGAATGTTTCAAAATGGAATTAACTAGAGGGATGCCCATTATCCCTGGAATCCTGGTATTTATCTCATGGGTGATATACTTCTTCCAAACTTTTATTGTTGATAAAACATAAAGTAACAAATATATATATTAAAGGATTACTTTAAAAGAAGATAATTCTTCCAGAATAGCCAGAAGATTTAACAGTTAGGATTTATCCTATTTTTTGAAAATGTTTTGTCTCTTTAAAATTTTGTTTCTGTATGGTGTATTGTAATTTTTGCCCACTTTTGTGGGACACGATTCTTTTTGAAAGAAAATCCACGGTCACCCCAAGGCTGGCAATGTAAATGAGAACCTCCACATGGAAGATGATATCCTTGGCTGGTACAACCCTGAATCGCTGCCTCATCACTGGTGCGGTCAGGGCACAGCTTCCCCGTAACAGCACTGGCATGTACAGGGCCATGCAGTGACATTCCCTAACTGTTCACAGCATGATAATGATCGATCAGGTTAGACTCTCCAACCACCACAATGAAGAAACAGATATAAGAAAGTTACAATGAAACAGACTGGTTTACACAATTTACTTTTTCAGTTCTTGGTCTGCTATAGGGACCGGGAGAAGATTAGCTTAGCAACTATCTGATACCTAACCTTCCCTATGCTTCTAAAAGTCTTCACCTAAAGATCATTCGGAGGACTCTCTTCCCCAGATATTTGTTCTGTTAAGGCTATTCTAAATCCCATTCTCAGATGTGGTCCTGTCCCAAAGCCTGAACAATGCAGCCATATCTGGATACAATCCAATAAGAGACATGCACATACTGATATTAAAGGAAGAGACAAGAATTTTGCAGAGGCGAGTAGTTTAGGTTCAGTGACATATATTCAGTCAACAAACAGTGATTAAAATCCCTGGTAATGTGATGGAGTAGAAAAGACATCCAATCTGGGGCTGGAAAGCCTGGATTATGCCTAGATCAGAAACTTCTTAGCTCTGTAACCCTGAGCAAGTTATTCAACCTTTCTCAATTTCTGCCATTAGCTCTGGAAAATAAACATGAGATAAATGAGGGAGAGAATATATACAAAAAGCTTTCTCTAAAACGGTAATGCTTAACGGTACAACTTTAAGTTCGTGCAAGGCCCTATGCGTAGCACCATAAAGGTCAATCATGCCTCTCTGTGAGGCTGGCTGTGAGGATAAAGGGGATAAAGACATTTAAAAACTACAAATAGGAGGAAGCAGCAAGATGGTGACGGGCAACCCGGTCTCTGAAGCCCTCTGCAAAGGAGATCTGTAGTGGGTCTCTGACTCTTGCCCCGGGGGGCTGGGGACCCCAACATCGCAACCTGCTCTTCATACAGAGCTTGGCCGTTGCCACTGCTGGGACATCACAACGGACTGGACAGTTACTGCGGTGCAAACAGTGCTGCCGCCACCACCGCAGTCCCTCCCCCGGCCGCCACTGCTGTCGCCACCACTGCCGCGGCCTGTGACAGGTAGCACATCACACCACCTGGGTCCGAGGCAATCCACATCAAACCCCTTCAGGGAAGATCTGCTGGGATCGCTGCTACCTCTCCTGCAACCAAGACTGTCCTGTCCCCCCAGCTTACGGCTCCTGTTGCATTCTCAGAGGCAGGCAGCCATCTTGTTCCTGTCCGGCCCTATCCCCTCTGGGGCGAGCAGCTGAGATAGCACCACCTGCTGGTGATTCAAGGTAACAACACCGAAACAGGAGAAACAAGCAAACGGAGGGTAATCTGAACTGTCCTTCACAGCAGACCAGGGGCAACTGACCCTAACTGCAAACTAACTTACCAGCTTGAAAAGAAAACTAGAAATCAGACCTGAAAGGACATTGGACTTAAACGAAATGTCTCAGAGTGTGCTTCATTGATTCTATTAGTTTAATGACTTAATTCTATTCCTACTGTAGTGTTCCCTTTTTTTCTTTTTTCCTTTTCCTTTTCTTCTCTTTTCTTCTCTCTGTAAACCATATCTTTGTATAGAGGAACAGCACACTAACAAGGTGGTTGGTTAGCTTGTATGTTAGCATCACTATATGTTTTATTTTTATTTTTTATTTTTTTGTATGAGAGTTGGTTCGTCTGTAGTTGTGGTCTACTGTTTTTATCTGTTTCAGTATAGGCCTCTCTCTCTATTTGTTGGCACATTCATTTGTTTCCTCCCTTACTCCTATATCTCTCCACTCCCCTCTTCAACCCACTATCTGCTCCATTCTCTCCCCTCTGCTAACCACATTTTATTTCAGGGAGTAAACCTACAGCCCCATTGCATGGACAGATTCCATGGCAGTGGGAAGTGGGTTCTACATTATCCACACACCTGTCAGCGAAAACCAGGACCTGCAGACAGATTTTGAATCACAGCTCTCCCCTTAAGTAAATCTCAAAACTGCAAAAAGGACCACCCCCACCCTACAGTGCAACTTCAGAATTGAACAAAGTAAGAGGACATACATAAAGAATAGGAGATTGAACAAACAGAAGTAAAACCAATCCCTTTACCCCTGAATAACAGAATTAAAGAAGATGGTGACATGGAGGGAAGGAAAAAGTAGGGAGGGGGAAAAACCGCACAAATGAAGAAAAACCAAAAGAAGAATATTGGTCTTATATAGACCCCTGGGAAATCAGACACTGAGAAAACAGATTCTGGAGCACAAACAATGAAGAGTCCCCAGAATGACTGGTTACATGCAACAAACCCAGACATCAAGACATTAATGGAGAGAATTTAAAAAACTGAGGAGAGACAAGAGGAAAATAGGAAGGAGCTGATGTCAGAAATGACAGCAGTAAAGAATACTGTGATGGAAATGAACAACAGACTAATAAGCATGGAAAGCAGAATCAGCCAAGCCAAAGAAAGAATCTCAGAACTTGAAGACCAAAACACAGAACTAACCCAAACTGTCAAAAGCACAGAAAAGAAGCTCAAAAAGACAGAACAAAACCTGCAAGAGATGAATGATCACTTCAAGAGACCAAACCCAAGAGTAATTGGGCTTCCTGAGGCAGAAAGAGAAACAGAAGCCACACTGGAACAAATATTTCATGAAATCATTAAAGAAAACTTCTCTCATCTCATTAAGGATGAAAAAATTCAAACACAAGAGATTCAGAGAACCCCTGCAAGACAACAAATGAGAAGACCAACTCCCAGACACATAATAATTCACCTCAACAAAGTAGCTATGAAAGGAAAAATCCTAAAGGCAGCAAGAGAAAAAGGCCAGACTACATACCAGGGAAAACCAATTAGAATAGCAGCAGATTTATCCACAGAAACCCTTCAGGCCAGGACAGCCTGGAGCCCTATCTTCAAAGTTCTAAAAGAGAAACAATTTCAACCAAGAATAACCTACCCAGTCAAACTAAGCTTCATTAGTGAGGGAGAATTGAAATCTTTTCCAGACATCCAATCCCTAAGAACCTACGCTGCCACCAGACCACCTCTACAAGAAACACTTAAGAAAGTACTGAACACAGAAGAAAAAGAAAAAAGAACAACAGCATTCTTCACAAGAGTACAGGCAACAGATTAAAAACACACATGAGCCAACTCCAAAACCCAAAGAAACACAACAAATAAACAGAAACAACTCTGCAAGAACCTTATGACAGGGAACAACTCTTACATTTCAATTATTAGCCTAAATGTGAACGGACTAAATGCACCACTGAAAAGACATAGAATGGCAAAATGGATAAAATATCATCAGGCAACAATCTATTGCCTTCAAGAGACTCACCTCACTAGAAAGGACACCCACAGACTCAAAGTAAGAGGATGGGAAACAAACTTTCAGGCGAACAGAATACAAAAGAAAGGAGGAGTAGTGATCTTAATTTCAGACAAAATATCCTTCAAGCTATTAAAAATCAAAAAAGAAACAGAAGGCCACTACATAATGATAAAAGGCTCAATCCATCAACAAGAAATATCTATCCTAAACATATATGAACCCAACATAGGTGCGCCAACTTTCATAAAGCAACTTCTTGGAAAACTAAAGAAAGATATTGACTCTAACACTTTCATAACTGGGTTTCAACATTCATAACTGGGGACTTTAATACCCCACTCACAACCCTAGACAGATCATCAGGACAAAAAATCAGCAAGGAGATCCGGAACCTCAATATGACTTTGGACCAAATGGACTTACTTGATATCTACAGAACACTCCATCCAAAGACCACAGAATACACATTCTACTCATCACCATATGGAACATATTCTAAGATCGACCACATACTCGGCCATAAATCAAGCATAAGCAAATTTAAAAGGACCGAAATTCTACCAAACACCTTCTCGGACCACAGTGGAATAAAAATAAACATTGACACCAACAAAGTCCCTCCAAAACCCACAAAGATATGGACACTAAACAGCATGATGCTAAACAACTCCTGGTCAATGACGAAATCAAAACAGGGATCAAAAGATACCTGGAAACAAATGAAAATGAGAAACATCTTACCAAAATCTCTGGGATGCCCTGAAAGCTGTAGTAAGAGGGGAATTTATATCCCTACGAACACACATGAAGAAAGTGGAAGGAACAGAAATTCACAACCTAATAAGCCACCTAAAGAAGCTGGAAAAGCAAGACCACAAAAACCCTAATTTCAGCAGAAGAATCCAGATCACCAAAATAAAAGCCCAAATCCAGGATATAGAAGACAAAAAGATAATACAAAAAAAATCAATGAAACAAAAAGCTGGTTCTTCGAAAGGATAAACAGGATTGATGGTCCCCTAGCTAGACTGACCAAGAAAAAACAAGAAAAAAAAACCAAATAAGCACAATCAGAAACACAAAAGATGAAGTCACATCTGACCCTGAAGAAATACAAAAGATCATTAGAGACTACTACGTACACTTGTATGGAAACAAACTTGAAAACCTTAAGGAAATGGAGGACTTTCTGACATCACACAACCTACCTAGGTTGGAACAAGAAGAAATTGAGACCCTAAATAGACCAATAACAATCAAGGAAATTGACTAGATAATAAGAAAACTTCCTACAAAAAAAAGCCCTGGTCCAGATGGCTTTCCAGCAGAATTCTACAAGACATTCAAGGAGGAGCTGATACCAATCCTACTGAAGGTATTCCAGGTGATTGAAAAAGATGGAACACTCCCCAAATCATTTTACGAAGCCAACATCACATTGATACCCAAGCCAGGTAAAGATCCAACAAAGAAAGAGAACTACAGGTCAATATCTTTGATGTACATAGATGCTAAAATCCTCAACAAGATTCTAGCAAACCGGATTCAGCAATACATCTCAAAAACCATCCACCATGACCAGGTAGGCTTTATTCCTGGGATGCATGGCTGGTTCAACATTCGTAAAACCATAAATGTAATTAAATACATCAACAGATGTCAAAACAAAAACCACATGATCATATCATTAGATGCAGAAAAAGTTTTTGATAAAATTCAGCACCCCTTCTTGATAAAAACCCTTGAACATCTAGGCATACGGGGAACATACCTCAAAATAGTAAAAGCCATCTATGAGAAACCCACAGTCAGCATACTCCTAAATGGACAAAAATTGGAACCAATTCCCCTGAAAACTGGAACTAGACAAGGATGCCCACTCTCACCCCTCCTGTTCAACATAGTATTGGAAGTCCTGGCTAGAGCAATCAGAGAAGAGGAGGCAATCAGAGGTATTCAAATAGGAAAAGAGGAAGTCAAGTTATCTCTCTATGTAGATGATATGATTGTGTACCTTGAAAACCCAAGAGAATCTGTCAAAGGCCTCCTTACATTGATAAAGGCCTTTGGCAAAGTCTCAGGATACAAAATAAATGTACAAAAGACAATCGTATTTCTCTACACCAATAATAAACAAACAGAAACCCAAATAAAAAACACAATTCCATTCACAATAGCCACAAAAAAATGAAATACTTTGGCATCTTCCTAACCAGAGACAGGAAAGACCTTTACAATGAAAATTACAAAACACTGCTCAAAGAAATCAAAGCTGACACGAACAAGTGGAAAAATATCCCAGGCTCATGGTTTGGAAGAATCAACGTTGTGAATATGTCCATCTTACCTAAGGCAATCTACAAATTCAACGCAATACCCATCCAATTACCAGCAACGTTCTTCTCAGACCTAGAAAAAACAACACAGGAATTCATATGGAAACACAAACGTCCAAGAATAGCCAGAACAATTCTCAGCAAAAAAAACAAAGCAGGTGGTATCACAATACCAGACTTCAAACTTTATTATAAAGCTACAATCATCAAAACAGCTTGGTATTGGTACAGGAACAGGCATATAGATCAATGGAACAGAATTGAGATTCCAGAAGCAAAATCTCAATTTCTCAGCCAACTCATCTTCAACAAAGCCCCCACCACCTCCAAATGGGGAGAGGAGAACCTATTCAGTAAATGGTGCTGGGAAAACTGGCTGACCACATGCAGAAGATTGAAACAGGACCCCTATCTATCCCCATGCACAAAGGTTAACTCCAAATGGATCAGAGACCTAAATGTAAAACCTCAAACCATAAGAACCTTAGAAAAGGAAGGGAATACCCTCATGGAAATCGGAACTGGCATCCAATTCCTGAACAAAACCCAAAACCCACAGTCATAAGAGAGAAGATAGACAAATGGGACCTTATTAAACTGACAAGCTTCTGCAAAGCCAAAGAAACCATCAAGAGAACAGGGAGACACCTACAGACTGGAAAAAAGTATTTGCCAACACCAGGTCAGACAAAGGCTTAACATCCTGGATCTACAAGGAACTGAAGCGTACTGAAAAGAAGAAAACAAACAACCCCATTATAAAATGGGCAAAAGATATGAACAGACACTTCACAAAAGAAGACATCCGAGCAACCAACAAACACATGAAGAAATGCTCAACCTCACTAATCATCAGGGAGTTGCAAATCAAAAACACACTGAGATACCACCTAACTCCAGTCAGAATGGCAGTTATCAACAACTCAAAATATAACAGCTGCTGGAGAGGGTGTGGTGAAAAGGGAACACTTCTACACTGTTGGTGGGAGTGTAAACTAGTGCAACCTCTGTGGAAAGCAGGGTGGCGATTCCTAAAAGCTCTAAAAATCGACCTTCCATATGACCCTGCAATTCCCCTACTGGGAATATACCCTGAAGAACTCAAATCACTCTATAAAAAAGATACCTGCACACGTATGTTTATCGCAGCATTGTTCACAATAGCAAGAACCTGGAAACAACCATGCTGCCCATCAAAAGAGGACTGGATTAAAAAAATGTGGTACATATACACGATGGAATACTACGCAGCCATAAAAAAGAACAAAATCATGAATTTCGCAGCAACCTGGATGGAACTAGAGTCTATAATACTGAGTGACCTCTCACAGAAACAAAGATCCGAGTATCAGACGTTCTCACTCATATAATGGACCTTGAACATCCAATGTAATACTATAAGAAAATGACTGACAGTACTGGGAAACTATGGGGGGTGAAGGGGATGGGATTAACAGTAGCAAATATCTGTCTGGGGATGGGAAAACACCTCTTATCAACAGGGTGCCTGAATGAAACGTAATTGTACACCTAACCCTTAACTGTACCCCACAAAACCATAATAAAAAATATTAATTAATTTTAAAAAATGTATATATTATGGTTAAAGATAGGGAGGCACACAAATAAATAAGATAGCATGATCCACTATTAGCAGAAAAATAAGAAACAAATAGTTCACTAGACTTCAAAAGTTAGAATTACCAGACACAGTTTATAAGACAACTATGCTTAATAACTTTGAAGAGGTAAAAACATAAGCATCTAAATAAAACTTTACTGATAAGAAATAATAGAATTTTAAATTATAAATTTAGGCTATAAAACACTATATCCAAGAACTGAAGAATGCACATTCTTTCCAAGTACATACAAAACCTTTACAAAATTTATTCATATATATTGGATCATAAAGTGAAGTCTCAAAATATTGTATAACCATAGGGAGTATATCCTAAGCAATTTTAAAGAAAGGAAGACTAGTCTGGGTGTGGTGGCTCATGCCTATAATCTCAGCACTTTGAGAGCCTGAGGCGAAAGGACTGCCTGAGCCCAAGGGTTCGAGACCAGCCTGGGCAACTTAGTGAGACCTTGTCTCTACAATAAATCAAGAAAAATTAGCTGCGTGTGGGGGCACATATTCATAGTTCCAGCTACTTGGAAGGCTGAGACAGAAGGATCACTTGAGCCCAGTAGGTCAAGACTGTGGTGGCCATGAGCATGCCACTGTACTCTAGCCTGGGCAATAGAGTGAGACTCCAACTCAAAAAAAAAGAAAGAAAGAGAACGAATGGTACTTTGTTCTTTGTTTCTGTGATAGATCACTGAGTATGATAGACTCTAAATCCATCCAAGTTGCTGCTCACTCATACGTGGACTTTGAACAATTATCACAATACTACAAGAAAGGGATTGGCAGTAGTAGAAAACTGCCAGGGAAGGGCAGTTGAGGGAAACTGTCAGGTGGGGGGGACACCTCATCAACAAGAGTACCTGCATAATGAACATTTGTATACCTAACACTGAATTGTACCCCACATCTTTAAAATAAAAAATTTAATAGCTAAAAAAAAGAGAAAGAAATGAAGACTAGCAAATCTCTATATGTTTTGAAATGAAGAAGTACATTTCTATATAATCAATGAGTCAAATAAGAACTCGGATATTTGAAAATATTTTAAGCAAAATGTTAATGAAGATACTACATGCTAAAACTCATGGGATTAAGTTAAGGGCATAATTAGAGAAAAACTTATATCCCCAAGGTGAGCATATAAAAAAAAAACAACAACTACAAATAAGGCATTGTCCCCACTCTCAAGAAAACTTCAGACTGTTGGGAAGATGAGTCTTAGGCACAAACAATATAAAACAAAGCAGTATTTGAAAAATGCCTTAAGAATGAAATAATACAGCATAGGATTGACATAAATGTATTTTTCATTATATGGTATATTATTACTAACACAGAAACACTAATACCACTTATTAATCTCTATTAAGATGCTTTTCTCACTGATAAAATAAAAAGAGTGAGTTAGTTTGCTCCTGCATATGGAACTCCATGAGCTTTCTACTCCCACGGGCACAGTCACAATCATTGTGCCTTCTGAACTGGCAGATGTGGTGGCCAAACAGAAGGGTGCTCATGTGGTGTGTGCTATAGTGCCTGCGTTTCCCATGGACAGCACGCATCCCATTCTGTCTCTGTGGAATCACATGGGCCAGAAGTTATAGACATATATTACAATCTGGGGCCATTTCCAGATTCCACGAGGCCTGGAGAAAGGGCAGGCATGCCGCCTTTGCTCCAGCTGTGCCCCTGATCAATAAGATGCCATGTGCTCAACAGCAGAAGGACTCCACTCTCTACTTTGAAATAACACAGACTTCAGATCATGGGTCATTTTGTTAAGCGGGGAAACAGCGCAGAGGGGGTAGGGGGTTTGCTTTAACTATGCTCCTTGGGGAACACATCACAATAAAAAATCATGAGATAGCTTTCTCTCTTTGCAGGCCACTTAAAAATAATCCCTTCAGAATACAATTGGGTTTAGAGGAATAATTCATACTTGAAATAAAATCTAATTACCTACTGTGGATTATTGTGCGTTAAATATACACCCAGAAGAACAGAGAAGATGATGGAGGGAGAGGGGAAAGACCTGTAAACTATCTTAAACATAATCTTGGACTAAACATTTTTAAGACACAGAAAGAGGAAAAAAGATAAATTTTAAAAATTCTGTTTTCCTTTGATTTAAGAAAACTGAAAAAGTCAGCTCAAATTCAAATTTAGCAATATAATGAGATTGTAAAAACCTCTACATAAAATAAAAATGATTTTAAATCTTGATCTTTTAAGAATTGTGACTATATGAATGTCCCTAATGTATAAAATTAGAATACACTTATGATAAGTTTAAGTATATCCATCCACCCATCCCTCCATCTCTCCATCCATCCATCCATCCATCCACCCATCCATGATGCATGATTGTGCTTATACAGTGGTTTTCAATGTGTACTGCTTGGACCAGCAACATCAGCAACACCTGAGTGCTTGACAGACATGTAATTCTCCAGCCCTATCCAATATACATTCAATCAGAAACTGAGACGGAGCTCATCAATGTATCTTAACAAGTTCTCTAAATGATTCTGTGGCATACTTAAGTTTGCAACTCTCCCTGGAATGAGAATGTTAAGAACACACTCTTTGAAGTCAGAGCAATTTGGGCTCAAAAGTTTACACTTAGACTTAGTGTCTCTATGACCTGGAACAAGGACATTTAAACCAAGCCTTAATTTCCAAAGCAGTAAACAGAGACACAGTGCCTTTCAAGGTTATTGTCAGGATTGTATGAGATAATCTATACAGTTGGTATCTAGAGCATATATATATCATACATACAGTGCTCAGGGAATAGTAAGCACTCTGTAACCGATGCCTTTATGTTTCCAGGCATGAAAGACCCTGTGTTAGATGCTGCAGGAAACACCTTGTTAATCAGACATGGTTTCTTTTTTCTAAGACCTCAGTCTAGAAGAGGGGCTATATGGCATATGAATAATCATGACGCAAAGCAGAACGTGTTAGGTGGCAAGAGAATGTTGTATAAAGTACCTTTCTGAAAGTGTGGAGAAGTACCATTTCAATGGGCCTTTGGAAAGGGGGATGCTTTTAGATAAGCATGAACCAAGAGACGGCCATTCAGATGAAAGAAACGGGGAGGAGACAAGGAGTACTGGGACACACGGTTTGGCTAATGGGATAACAGTAGGGAGACTATATAATTTATGTCCAAACAGGGACATTTTGCAAGTGAAGAGGGGCATCATTAATAGTTAAGCCTGGCAACAGATGTAAACGCAGACCATGCTAGGCCTGGCAATCATGAGGTCACCCAGAGAACAGGCTGTTGGGAATATGTATACTGAACATAGGGAAGAAGAGGGGGCTGGATTCGTGTAGCGACAGGCCTCACACCACAGGTGGGGGTGTCCTTTGTTAAGCATGGGGGGCTGCTGAAGGGTCTAGGCAGGGAAGTGGCCATAGTACAAGAGCTCTCTTCTCTGGAAAGAGAACTTTGTTCATTCTATGTTGGCTTCTACAAGAATGGAGAGAGGAGATGGATGAGAGAGAGCGATTTCCAGGGTAGACATGAGGAGAGTCTGAAACCAAATAAATGGGTCGGAAAAGAAGGAAAAGATGAATCCAGAGCTCAGAAGGCAGGAGAAAGGCCAGATCAGGGGAAGTTTCATGCTCGCTTTTGCCACATTGTACTCAGATGGGCTCCGTGGCACAAGTATGACTGGATCTCAATGCACCAAGCTGGGGACATGTGACAGCTAGCTAGGTTGAGGTCTTGTTTCAGTGATGTTCATCTCCCAAAAGATGTTCCACTCAATATCTCAATATGACACATATTGATCTTATTTGCATTTATACAAATACATAAAAGAGGGCAACCCGGAATGCTTACATTGTGCTTCCATGGACCATACTCTATTCTAAGTAGTTTATAAATACAACAGATTTAGCCCTTGTTCGACTCATGGAGGTTGATAGGATTAATGTTATGTCAGTCCTATGTCACTAAATAATGGGGGTGAGTTCTAAGGAACGTGTCATCGGGCAATTCTGTCATTGTGTGCACATCACAGAGTGTATGTAGATACACCTAGATGGTCTGGCACCTACCACACACCTAGGCCTGATGGGATGACTTAGTGCTCCCAGGTGATAAGCCTGTACAGTCTGTCACTGTACTAAGTACTGTAGGCAACTGTTATACAATGGTAAGTGTTTGTGGTTCTAAGCATATCGAAACATAGAAAAAGTACACTAAAAATATAATATAAAAGATAAGAAATGGTCCACTTGTCTAGAGCACATACCACGCATGAAGCCTACAGTACTGGAAGTTGCTCTGGGTGAGCCAGTGAGTGATGGTGAGTGATTGTGAAGGTCTAGGACACCACTGTTCACCCATAAACACTGTACACATAGGCTACACTGATTTTATAGAATATATTCTAATTTCATCAATTGCCTTTTCTTACTGTAACTTTTTTCTTTATAAACCTTATCATTTAAAAAATTTTTCATTTTTGACTCTTCCATCATAACTCTTAGCTTAAATCACAAGCACACTGCACAGCTGTACAAAAATATGCTACTTTTTACATCCTTATCCAATGCTAGTTTTTTTCCATCTTAGACATTTTGTTTTACTTTTTAAGCTTTTTTTGATGAGGAACAAAGGCACACATCAGGCCAGGTTTGCACAGGGTCAGCACCATCAAGAAGTCAATGTAATAGGAAATTGTCAGCTCCATTACAATTGTATGGGACCACACCCATAAAAGGTCCTTATGCAACACAGGGCTAAATCTCCATTTTCCAGATGAAGACAGGGAAGCACAGAGAAGTCAGGAGAGTGGCCCAAGATGACACTACTAGGAGGGGATAGAGCCATGATTTTAACCCAGGACACGCCAGCTACACAGACTGAGTTCCTCACCACGATGCTGGACTGTGTCTTACACTAAAGATATCCTATGGGAACGTGGCAGCATGGAGACTGGGAGACTGCTATCTAAAATTTTCATTAGATGTTTTGTTATTTACATGAAAAATTTTCCAATGATAATGATCAAACTGAAGCAAAATAAAATACTTGGGAGAGTATAAAAAGCTATATAATTTCTTTTTTTAATTTAATTTTTTTATTTTAAAGATGTGGGTTACAATTCAGGATTACGTATACAAGTAGTCATCATACAGACAAAGTTTGGGCCTCCCTTTGGTCTCCACTTTGCCTTCTTTGCCTGGTGTGAGATCAGGTACACTTATTGATGTTATGTGTGCCCCCTCCCTTCCCTGGCAGTTTCCAGCTACTGCCAATCCCTTACAGTATTATGAGAAATGTTTAGAGTCTGCTTATGGGTGAGAACATGTAGCGATAAATCACTGAGTATGACAGACTCTAAATCCATCTAAGTTGCTGCGAAGTGCTTAATTTTGTTCTTCTTTATGGCTGCATAATATGTACTACATTTTTTTTTTATCCAGTTCAATTTTGATGGGAAGCACAGTTAGTTCCATGTTTTTGCCATTATAAAAGTACTGCAATAAACATGCATGTGCAGGTATCTTTAAAAAGTTATATAATTTCATATTGCATAATGACACATTGCCTTAGCTTCCAAGTCTCGCCATTTCTACCCCAGAAGACTCTCGCTTATCTCCTTTCTCCTCTCCAGTCTTGTTGTTTCCTACCCAGAACTGCTCTTCTGTGGTTCCTTCCTTACTCAGAGACCTTCATAATGACATAATTCCACAATGT
Organism: Carlito syrichta; assembly: GCF_000164805.1. Lineage (NCBI taxonomy): Eukaryota > Metazoa > Chordata > Mammalia > Primates > Tarsiidae > Carlito > Carlito syrichta. The sequence continues at coordinate 335,992 of NW_007053763.1, forward strand.
CAGGTATCGAGGTACAGAGTCAAGATTCCGACCTGAACCACTCTATGATGTCACCTTTCAGGTGACAGGTGATCTCTTCGAGTCATTTTTATTGCTACCAGTTTTTTGGTAAAAGGATGGAAGTCTGGCAGGGATTTTTAGCAGAATTCCAATCAGGGATTATAAATGTAGGAGAGGAGGTGGCTGGGCCTTTAGAAATGCTGGGGGCTGAGGACTTATTTTGTTACCTGGAAGTACCAGAGTTGTGACATTCATGCCTCTCCTTAGGCAGGCAAGACTCAAGGAGAGGAAGAGAGAGTCTTTCTTGCTGTGGCTCCTTTGGGCAGGGAAGGAAGCAGTGTTCAACTAAGACTATAGTTGGGCAGGAAGAGCTCCCAGATTCTATCTCTCTTGATGATGCAAGGAGGGTAAGACTTTTCCTGATGGGGTCAAGGGACGAAGCCAGACCACTAGAACAAGAGAAGTCAAGGCATGCTTCCCAGAGAACCATCCTTGGTAGGGTGGGAGGGGAGATAATTAAAAGAAAAACCAAGGTGGGTGAGCTGGGGAGCCATCCCCTCTGCGGAAGACCTGCTGAGTTTTCCCAGCACCCGGCGCTCACCTCAATTCCAGCATGCACATCATAAGCACAGGCTTGGGTGTCTGTCTCCCCCACCAAACACTGAGCCCCTTGAAAGCCGGGATCAGTGCCCCCAACACAAAGCAGGTGCCGCAAGTAAAACCCCTCTGAATGAATGAAGGAAGGAAAGAAATGAGGGTAGTGCTTGCATCCGTGGGGGTCGCTCCTCTGGAAGGGGGCTTATAACTCATTCAGTCCAATCCTATTGTTTTATGGAGTACGAGAGACTCAGGAGGCTGAAGGGCTTGCTGGGGCCCGCGGTGGACTCCCTGCTGGGACTGGACCCAGAACCCAGGGCACACAGGCTGAGTCTCCCTCCTCACCCTGCTGGGAGCGTGAAGACAGCCCCTGCAGTCTCTTAATGTTGGTTGGCTAGTTGTTGGGAATGCAGAATACATTTTCCCATGGAGGCAGGTTTTTTTTTCTTTTTTTCCTTTTTTCTTTTTTTTTTTTAAATGGTGGTTCGGTTCCCAGGCCAGGCCACAAAAGCCTATTTACCCCACAGCAGAGCTCAACTATAAAACCAGCGGTAGCTCGGAGGCCTCACTGAACCCCCAGCTCTGGGCCCACAGTCCAAGGGGCAGGTGGGCAGCTGGCTCTGTGGGGGGGTGGGGGGTGGGCAGAGCTCCCTGAGCAGACCAGGAGTGGGGGGAGGTGCTGGGCAGGGGGGCTGGGCAGGGGGCCGGGGCGGCAGCTGCAGGAGCCTCCAGCAGCCTCTGAATGCCTTGGTGGTTCTTAAGTGGATTGTTTGTAAGTTGGGAACTGTCTGTACTTAGAAAGGCGGATTTCAAGAGGTAGGGGATCCTATTTCACTTGAAGGCCCACAGTAATGAGGGTTCTTTATTCGTAATGAAGTAGCCACTAATTGGAGGGCTGGGCTCAGGAGGCCTGCTGGAATTTTGTACTCATGGACCAGAACTGAGTAATATTATGCAGTAGCCTGGCAACCCCTTACTTTTGCATAAAGTTCATATAAAAATCTACCATGAAGTGCTTGTCTGACAGTCACTGTGTTTATTATTAATAATGATAATAACAGGGTAGCTTCTGCACAGCCTTAAGGCTGAGAAAGTAAATTGAATTCTCAGTTTCCTCAAGTTTTCCTCCCCCCCAGTCAGATTGGGAACATTTGGAAAATCCTTACTCTCCGAGTGGGTTGAAAGCTTTCATATTTACCCAAAGGAGACATGGCTCCGGTTTCTAAGGGCTCATCCAAGAGATGATCTCTTTCCTTCCTCCGCCTCCTCAGCAGCAGAAACATTCCATAAACTCACAAATGTTGTAAAAGCAAATATACGAAGAAAAAAAATGTTAATGGAACTGAAAAAGTTACTGTAGGGGAATCAATTATAATCAGGTAATATAGTTAGCCTTTCTGGACTCAATGAAATGTGGTCAACTGCACTGGAATGTTCTGGTACTCCCTGGAGGATTCTAAAACCTAGCAGAACTGGTTATTTAGCATGTCTTCTGATGGCTTAAAAAACCTTACAGGCCAATGTGTTGCTTCTCCCAGATTCAAGTCACCTGAACTTGGCTCAATCCCAGGCAGAGAGCAGGACAACACAGGAGTGGAAGCTAACATCTAAAAGGTTCCATCCACCTTCAGTTGCTCATTGGAATGGAGGCTCCTGGATCCACAACAGAATCTATTTCGGGTCAGTAAAGTGTGTAAGTCCAGCAGTGCAAAGTTCACAGTTACATGTGTGATCTCTCACTTTTTCTGGGCTGAGTGTTTAGTGAACAAGGAAGTTTGTTTCTGGGGGCTTGCTTTGTCTTGTGCAGAGAAGTTAAACATTCTGGAAAGTTAGACATTTAGCTTCTAAATTTTTACTGCCCTGGGATTCCTCAGGGACATGACTCCAGCACAATGATGAACTGGACAGCCATCAGAGTTGTTTATTCCTAGTCACAGAAGAGTCAGCAGATGTGAGGAGCTACTCTCTGACTCCAATGAGCATTTAGGATGATGGCTGCCTGTCCACCCTCTGCCCCACCTCATGGAAAGGAACTGAAATCACTGTCTCCACGCATAATGACCCTGACATCATCCAGTCTTAGGTCACTTACCTGGAAGACATTGACCAGGTTTCTCTAAATTTTCAAAGACTCATGCTGGCACATTATTGTAATTATATCACAATGGTTACAATATAAATACAATATTATAATATTGTGCAGACAGTCCCTGCCTTACAATGATTTGACTCAGGACGGTTTGACTTAAATTTTTCAAATTTACCAAAGTGTTTTGAAAGTGATACACATTCAGCAGAAACCGTACTTCAAGTATCCACAATCCTTCTGTTTTTCACTTTCAGTACATTACATGAGATATTCAACACTTTATTATAAAATAGGTTTTGTATTAGATAATTTTGCTCATTATGCTGTGTTAGATGATTTTGCCCATTGCCAATGTACTTGTTCTGAGTTGTACTAAGCTATAAGGTTCAGTATATAAAATACATTTCAAATTATGAAAATTTCAACTTAATGATGGGTTGATCAGGTTGTAACCCCATAATGAATCAAGAAACATCAGTATTATTGTATACATGTAATATTGCACAATATTATAATATAATAATACAATTAATATAAGCCTCTATTAATGTCACTTTTCTTGGTGTCATTCCTTCTAGTCTTTCATATACTGATGCTTAATTTCTGAATTTGAATAGCATTAAAAGGAAATGTATTAAAATTCAAATCACAGAGTCACTAAAAATAATTTCAGACTTCCAGAAAAAGTGAAAAAGTTGCAAAAATTCTTTGTATTCTTGGATCCCTTTCATCAAGATTCCCAAAATGTTAACTTTTATTACATTTATCTTTTCTAAATAGACACACAGAATTTTTTCCTAAGCTGTTAAACAATCTGTAAAGAAATAAATGTTCCTTTATTTACAAATACTGCAATATGTTTCTTAAAAATAAGAAACTCCTAGCTAAACACAATATGACTATTGAAATCAGGAAATTAATACTGAAATAATATTATCTAATCTACAGCTCTTACTGTGATTATAATATCTTTTATAGCAAACAAAAATCTAAAATCATGCACTGCATTGTTGTCATTATTTTTTCCACTTTTTTAATTTTGGAGAGTTCTTGGGTCTGCCTCATTCAGGCCAGGTATTTATACTGGGGGTGCCAAAAAAATGTATATACATTTTAAGTGACGTTATTTGGCCGCATTCAGTGGCTCAGCCTGTAATATCAGCATTTTGGGAGGCCGAGGCAAGGAGATTGCCTGAGCCTGCAGGTTTGAGGCCGGCCTGGGCAACTTGGCAAGACCTCGCCAAGAGTACAATAACTACTACTCTTTCAAGTAGTAGTTCTGGCTACCTGAAAGGCTGAGGCAGAAGGATTGCCGGAGCCCAGCAGGTCGACACTGGGTGGCCGTAAGTGTGCCACAGCACTCTAGCCTGAGCACCAGAGTGAGACTCCAACTCAAAAAAAAAAGAGAGAAAGATATTATCTATGTATTACTTTTGGAGTTGAATTGAATTACGAGAGCAATGTGGCATATAATGCTTACTCAAAAGATGGCATTAATCAAATGAATGCTAGCATCACCATGTGACAGGTAGGATAGTCAAAGAAAATGCCAGAAGCATGGCTGTCATTTGAGGAGCACAAGACCATTTTGAAGTATTGTGGAAGTATGGTGACAACAGAGGTGTATGTACGCAACAGAACCTCCAACATGCCTGACAACTGCACGCTTTGTGATGAGTCTGAGATGCATGGTCCTGTATGTGATGTGCACAAGGAAGATCCGGGAGGCCTCGTACAGCAACAAGTCCTGCAGCAGTTTGCTATCATCAGAGGTATCTGGATGCTGATGGTCACCACTTTGAGCACCTCAAATGCAAATGTGACTTACATTCATCTTTCATTATTGGTATATATTGAGTACTACCATCTTAAAACAGTTTTTTTTCTTTCTTAAAATGTGTATGCACTTTTTTGAAACTGTGTGTGTACGTTTATTAATTTGTATAAATACATTTTTTTTTAATAGAAATTGGGTCTTGCACTCCTGAACTCACTTTAATCTTTTGGTGAAGGTGGCGGTTGCCAAGACTCTTCATTTCAAGTTACTATTTTGTCTGTTGTAAATAGAAAGTGTCTTATAGGAATATATACATATAAATATAAACTATATATACACATAAAAATACATATATGAACATATATACATATAAATATATGTACTTTGGGACAGGGTCTCACTGTGTCATTCAGGCTGGAATGCAGTGGTATGATTATAGCTCACTACAGCTTTGAACTCCTGGGCTCAAGTGATCCTCCTGCCTCAGCCTCTCAAGTAGCTAGGACCACAGGCATGTGCCATCAAGCCCAGCCAATGTTTTGTAGAGACAGGGTCTCCCTATGTTGCCCAGGCTAGTCTTAAACTCCTAGCTTCAAGTGATTCTCTCACCTCAGCCTCCAAAAGCATTGGGACTACAATTCTATTTCTTATCAAACTTTCATCCATTAGTTTTAGCATTCATGACTGCTGCCTGAATCAATTATTTTTATGATGGTTTGCAAAAGGTGATCTTCTAATTCCATCATTCCTTCTATATTTACTGGTGGACTTTCTACTGAAGTTTTTCTGACTTCCTTATTTGATTGTTTATATCAGAGCAACTCATGGATTCTTATCTTATTCAACAGTATTAAATTTATAACGTTATCTACTTAGACTAGGAATTTATTTTAATGCTTAAATTATCCCATATTCGGCCAATGGGTGCCCATCAAGCTGGCTCCTGTCCTCTATGATTCTTTAAGCACTTTCTTCATTTTTGACATAACAAGGTGTTCCAGGCCTATATTGTTCTATCCCTGTTTTAATCTTGAATTTAGCCATTTTATCCCAGAAGCCGTGGTTCCTTTTAGTGGAGAACAGCATATATAGAAACAAAGACCTGGCTCCAGGTGTTCTCATTGCTTCTAGAGTGAAATTGCTTCAATTTCTCAGAGGATGTCTGAGAGAACACCTGAGCCGAGAAATGTTTACCCATACCAGTCAGCAGATGTGTGCATATATACACACACACTTACACACAATATGCATATACATTATATCCACTTACATATATACATATGCAAAGATCTATACGTGGGGGACCCCCAAGCCCCAGAATTTGTTTATAAAAAATTGTGTATTTATTCTTACATGTTTAAACTTCAGTCACATTCAAAGTAGTCTCTGATGCAATACACCTATCAAGATGCTTTTTTCACTGCTCAAAACAGTTTTTAAACTAGTCAATTTTGATGCCTTTTAGTGCTTCTGTTGATTTTTACTTCTCCTCCACATCAGCAAAATGTTTCCCTTTGAGGACTTTTTTCATCGGCGGGGGGGAGGGGAATGCCACCTGGGGAGAAATCAGGTGAATAGGGAGGAGGGGGCACGGGGGTCATGCCGTTTTTGGTTAAAACCTGAACACTCAGCATGGTGTGGGCAGGTTGTTTGTGTAAACCACCCATCACAAAATGGGTAAACACACTGAAAGTATCTCCAAAAAAAAATTCACTGAAGCCAAATGCAACCTCTCACAACAATGCTAACTGGTCCACTGATGCCACCGGGTTCCCAAAACACTTACTTACCTAGCAGGGGAAGCCTGTGGTACAAGCGGCCCATCCTCCAAAAATAATTCTAGTTTTTTGGGTCCCCTCTCGGACATGCATGTATGTATGTGAATGTTTTAAAAACCCCGAGTTCACACCTCCATCTCCAGTTTGAATTCAATACTACAGATTCATAGGTTCTCCTCTTTTTACCATAACTGTAGCTCCCTTCTCTCCAAATGTAAAACCTGCCTCCCATCATTCACAACTGATTTGCTCAATCCCAGCATGTACAGAGAATGGGTTTCAAGGCTGGGTTCAGTGGGGCACACCTATAATCCCAGCACTTTGGGAAGCCAAGATGGGAGGATTGCTTGATTCCAAGAATTTGAGACCAGCCTGGGCAACACAGCTAGACCTCATTTCTACAAAAATAAAAAAAATTAGCTGGGTCTGGTGGCATGTATCTGTAGTCCCAGCTACTTGGGAAGCTGAGGTGGAAGGTTCACTTGAGCTCAGGTATGGTGAGCCATGATTGTGCCACCGCACTCCAGCCTGGGTGACAGAGTGAGACCCCAACTCAAAACAAAACAAAAACAAAACACACAAAAAAACAAAGAATGGGCTCAGAATTGCTATGCTTCTGCAAAAAAGAGAGTTCTACTAATTAGAGTTGAAAGCTCCAAGGGACTAGGCATGACATCAAATCAAAGGGGTGAATACATTCATTTCCAAAGTTTGTCTTCTCACCAAAACCAGTAAGGAAATAGCAGTGGCAGAAGCACTCTATCCTTTAAATCCCTCCCTAGGTTGTTTCCAGCACTGTATAACGTCCTACCAAAGAGCATGTGCCCAGGAATGACAAGAAAATAACTGATTTTTGTTCTGTTTGCTTATTTATTCATTCATTATACTTTGTCTTCTCCTACAATAAACCTTTGGGTAATAACATATCTAAGCAGAAGAGTTAAAATGAAGAGAGATGGCCAGGCGCGGTGGCTCAAGCTTGCAATCCCAGAACTTAGGAAGGCCGAGGCGAGAGAATTGCCTGAGCCCAGGGGTTCAAGACCAGCCTGGGCAACATGGTGAGACCTTGTCATTACAATATATCAAAAATTAGGCAGGCGTGTGCCTGTAGTTCTAGCTACTGGGAAGATTGAGGAGGAAGGATCTCCTGAGCCCAGCAGGTTGATGTTGGGGTGGCTGTGAGTGTGCCCCTGCACTCCAGCCTGGGTGACAGAGTGAGACTGCAACTCAAAAAAAAAAGAGAGAGAGATAAAAAGCAATACAGTGAAAAGGGAGACAATTTTATGAGGAGCAAAGAATGTTCTGGAAAGGTCACAGGAAGGGAGCCCAGGTCCATGAGGGGTGGAGCTTCTGTGTTTGCCCATTGGTGGCTATAGAAGAATGACTGTGATGGCCTCCATCATAAGCACACTCTTCATTTTTCCAAGTTCATTTTCAACCTCTGTCCATATATGGCCAATTAAATGTATACAGTTATCTTCACAGTGAATGCATTTTTCACACCCTTTGTCCTTTAAACTGGTAACAGGTTTGATGATATTCCACACCTGGAACAGGACCAGTGTTCCTCCAAGCCTGGCTTGCTCTGGAATTCTGACAGTTACACACAACTGCACAACTCCACACGCAGCACTCTCTGCCCCAACGTGCCTGTACTGCATCCTAGATTCCCTGAATGAAAAGTTCTAGGGGAGGGGTTTGATTTATTGTTAAGATTTCCAGCTGATTCTGAAGCACTTTAAAGTTTGAAAACAACTGTTAGGTAAGCATTTTGACCTTAGCTCAGCCCTTAAGAGCAAATGCAATCAATGTTAATCTCATTGAAAATGACTTACAAAATCAGCCAAAAAATGAACATAAGTCTTTTTTTAAAAGTTCATGTTTGTCCACAAAATAAAAACTTCAAAATATTTCATTTAATTTTCTTCTTATGAAGCCAACAGTTTATGAAATACAACTTAGTTATTTGTGGAAAGAGGCTAACTTTAAAAAAAAAAGTCTCACCATTCCTAGCTTAATTAATTTTACCGAAATAGCAAGAGTATGACTTAAAACCTCCTTGAGTCATCAATAACTTTAAAATTTTTTCTTCCTATTAACCAAGTTATTTTCTTGGAGTAGATTCCTACAAAATTCAGAGGAATTTTCTGAAATATGAGCAAGGATTTAAAAACAAAGAAGTTTTAGACAGCATTAATTGCCCACAAATATAAGCAACCTAAGGGTTTAATATTAAGAATATTGAGCCATCATTATCATTTTTTTAATAAAGATTTTTTTGGGGGACACAGGAAAATGCTTATGACAAACTGAAACCCTTTAAAAGTAGGAATTGGGTCCTGTTCTATGCTAAATCTCCCATGTCCACACAGTGCTAAGTACTTAGTAGATGCTCCAAAAACTATTTTTAAAGCTGAATTGAAATAAAAAAGCATAAAAAAGTTGTATGTCTGGGAGAAAATATTTGTAAAAGACATGTATGATAAATGATTGTTATTCAAAATATACAAAGAAACCTTAAAACTCAAGAATAAGAAAATAACCCAATTAAAAAATGGGCAAAATATGTGAACAGACACTTCACCAAAGATGACATACAGATGGTGAATAAGTATATGAAAAGATGCCTAACATCACACATCATTAGGGAATTGCAAATTAAAACGAGATGCTATTATACATGTACCCGAAAGGCTAAACTCCAAAGCACTGATATCAAATGCTGTAGAAGATGTGGGACAATAAATTTTGTTATTCATTGTTGGTGGGAAGACAAAATGGTGTGGCCACTTGGGAAGACAGTTTGACAGTTTCTTATGAAACTAAAGCTCTTACCATAGGATCCAGCCACTGTGCTCCTTGGTATTTACCTGAAAAAGCTGAAAACGTACATCCACACAAAAACCTGCACATAAATGCTGATAGCATCTTTATTTATAACTGCCATAACCTGAAAGCAACCAATACACCCTTTAGTAGGTGAATGGATAAACAAGTGTAGTCCATCCAGATAACAGAATATTATTCAGTTCTAAAAAGAAATTGAGCTATCAAGCCACAAAAAGCAACAGAGGAAACTTAAGTGCATGTTACTAAGTGAAAGAAGTCAATCTTAAAAAGCTGCATACTATATAACTCCAAGTATATAACATTCTGGAAAAGGCAAAACCATAAAGGCAGTAAAAAGATCAATGGTTGCCAGGGGCCCAGAAAAAGAGAGGGGTGAACAGGTGGAGCACAGATGATTCTTAGGCCATTGAAATGATTCTGTATGCTACTATAATGGTGGATACATGTCACTATACATTTGTCAAAACACATAGAAACTACAACACAAAGAGTGAACCGTAAACTACAAACTGTGGTTGATAATAATGTGTCAACATTGGCTCATTGATTATAATAAATGTGCTTCACTGATGGGGAAGGTTGATGATAGGGGAGGCTGTGTACATGTGCAGGTTGTGTGGGGGGAGGGATTTGGGCAGTGGGGAGGGAGCATGTGGGGACTCTAGTTTCCTATCAATTTTGCTGTGAAGCTAAAACTGCTCTGAAAATAGTGTATTAATTTAACTTGCATATATTAATATACAGAGAGTGCCAAAAATGTATACCCATTTTAAGAAAGGAAAGAACTGTATTAACATTGTAATACTCGATATACACTGATAACAAAAGGTGAATACAAGTCACATTTGACTTCTGCAATTGCAATGACAAGGTATGCAAGTGGTTCCCATCAGTGTCCAGACACTTCTGATAACCACGAACTACTGTGTGAGCAACACTGTCCAAAGTGTTCACTTGTATCACTGTGCATGCTGTTTCAATTTCTTCCTAAAGAACCACCAGTGTAGCTGGTTTTCTATGGTGCACCACATTCTTTAGGGTCCCCCCATGGGTAGAAGTCAAGGGGTGTTAAGTCAAATACCACTTAAAAATGGTCTTGCGCTCTTTGAACGACAACCATACTTGTGCCATTTTGACTGTCCTGCCTGTCGTATGGTGACTCAAGCATTCATTTGATTAATGCCATCTTTTGAGCGAAAGTCATCCTATACATTGCTACTGTAATTCAGTTCAACTTTGAAAATAATACATAGATAACATCTCTTAAAATGTGTATACAAGGCCGGGCTTGGTGGCTCAGCCTGTAATTCCAACACTTTGGGAGGCCGAGGCTAGTGGATCACCTGAGCCCGTGGGTTCAAGACCCACCTGGTCAACTTGGCAAGATCTCGTCTCTACAATAAATCAAAAAAATTAGCTGGACGTGGTAGCGTGCACCTGTAGTTCTGGCTACTTAGAAGGCTGAGGCAGACGGATTGCCAGAGCCTAGCAGGTTGAGGCTGCGGTGGCTGGGAGCGTGTCACTGTACTCCAGTCTGGGCGACAAAGTGAAATTCCAACTCAAAAAAAAAAGTGTATACATTTTTTGACACCTGTGGCGCATATATATAGATGAACATTTGAAAAAAATGTATGTACCTATGGGGAGGGTGAAAAAGCAGAGATGGAAAAGATGAAAAAAGTTAATAAAAATAATGCCTACCATTTGCCAAGCACATTAAAAAGAAGAGAAAAACAATAGTTTCTTTCTATTGAAGATGAATATATTTAGCTGTATTCATCCCTGAAAGCCCATCAAAAGCTAAAAAGGAGACACAAACAAGACAAAGAAGATGGGAAAAGGGACTTCAACTGCTAAAAGCTGGAAGCTGGAAAGCAGATAGATAGGTTATAATGAAACGAACAAACCCAAGAAAGCTGAATCAGAAGCTAGAAACCACCCAACTAATTCAGAGCTTTAAGGACAGATGTTCAGATACCTTTTGAAATGAAGGTAATAGTGGGGATAACAAGAACAAGCTTGGCTGAATGATTGTCAAATGCCCACATCCCTCCCCTCACCCCAAGAGAAAAGGCTGCTATTCTGGAGAATGTAAAACAGAGGGGGAAGTGCTCTGGAGAGCCCAGGCACAGCTGAGGGCGTGGACACTGCTATGAGCACAGGGAGACTGGGGAAGTTTTACATACTACATGCTGATATTCTAGCTCCTTCCCCTACCCTGGCTCCCACAATTTCGATGACAACATATTCTCCAAGCAAGAAATGAAACAATCTCCCCTACAGAATCTAACAAGTTCAAGAAAATATATGCTAAATACATAACATACACTTCAGAATACACTGAAGACACTGACAGCCAGAACACTTTTTAATGAACCAGCTGACAAATTCCACCCATATACATAGAGCTTCTAAGTAGTTTCAGGTCTCATTCTTTAATAAGATCACGTAACCAAAGACTTTTAGCCATTTGGGGAAAGTCTCTAGTCTATACAGAATAGAGAGTAATAGAGAGAACTGAAAGACACAAATGGGAGGACCACTGAGATATTTTAAGTAGAACACAAACAATTCATATGTTCAGAGAGACAAGAAAATATTTTACTCATAAAGAAAGAAGAGGATGCTATAAAAAAGGAACATGCAAAAATTTCTATAAAAAATAGATGGATTAGAAGATACAGTTTAACAGACTTCTCAAAAACTAGAGCAGAAAGATAAAAAGAGGATAGAAAAAAAAAACCAAAGATAATACATAATAATAGTGGCCATTGTTTCATATCAATGGGTAGAATGCTAGTTGGTTGACATTTTCAACGAGACGAACAATTGAGTTGTAGAAAAGTTCCACATTCACTTGGTTTCTTGTCTCATTCTTTACTTCTAAATTTTATGATTTTGCTTCACAGCGTTAAATCATCAGAAATGGTGGCAATACTTTGGTAAATTCGCCAAATGGCTTTAGGTATTCAGATTGAGCCAGTGAGACATACCATAGAGAGATTTGAAACAGAAGACCCCTCTCATTTCTCCAGCCTACTGGGATTTCGCACCAAATAAAAAACTGGAAGCCTGTACCCACTGGGGGACTTGAGGAGAAGGTATTATAACCCAGTGTTTTATGACATTAGCCTTTTGAGGACACACCTTGACATCTATTGGAGAATTAAAATATGGTTTTAAATTGTGCCAAACAATAGATAATCAATTGTGTTCTCCATCAGGTGCTGAAAAGAAAAAAATCAAGATAATAGACAACTGTACCATGCACAGTCTTCTTGAGCATAGTGGCCCTGCCTTTAGCTGGTTCTACTTTATCAGCCCAGAGATGTAACATTGTGTTCTTTAAGGTATAGATAAAAAGAGTGTAATTTGCAATACTGCCACTCCAATTACCGTCTCCTCTTGGGGGTGGGGAGGAGACAAATAAATTAATATGAGAAAGTATTTGTCTAATTCTGGGGGAAAAGCCCTTAGAGTTTATCAAATATGTCACTGGATATTTTGTGGCAATGTCATGAAAGAAAATCAATAGTTCTTGCACCCACCTGACAGAATTTCATCTTAGACAATACATGAATGAATCAGTTAAACCTAGCTTTTCAATAGCATTGTACTTCTTTTTGGAACTTTTTCTTTTTATAAATGGAGCACTGTTCACTATAAACATTGATGAGGTTAGTTATTCTAAGTTGATACATAACTTATTTTCCTCTCAATATTGACACTCCTGTGAATCTCCTTGGAGCTACTGACCCATGCATGAGAACAGGCAGATACAGTACAAAACAATGGCAACAAGAAAAATGCAAATTCAACAAACATAAGCAGCAACACATCCACAACCTAAGGACACATTAACAGTGACAAACTGCCCTCCAGAGGTGAATGTTCACCAAGACATTAAAAACCATTGACTGGCACCATCTTTTGAAGCATGGGTACACTCTGAAGAATGCACAGTCAGAAAGCAAAAGGACTTTTGTAATCACCATGATAATTCAGTTCAATATAATAATCATAATTATCTTTCAAGTTTGTGACAGGTTTGTGGACCAAATTTTTGTCTCTCTAAAGCCACCACATTGCCGGTAGTCTACTTAAGGGACGCCAGAAAAACACTGTTCTTTGGAAATGAAGCAGCATACCAGCCTGTCATCAGAAAGGCCTCAGGCTGTAAGACAAGAGGTGTGCAGAATTCAAAACAATGACCAGAAAAGAAACACAGAACTTGAGAAGAGAAGCAGAGGTGGAATGAGGTGAAACTAAGGAAGCCTGAGCTTCAGGGTCCCTTTCAAGAACTTGAATTTTTTTTTTCTTCCTAAAGAGGGCTTCACAGACAGGCATGGTAGCTCATTCCTATAATCCCAGCACTTGGGGAGGCCAGAGCAGGAGGATGACTTGAACCCAGAAGTTTGAGATCAGCCTGGGCAACACAGCGAGAACTCATCACAACAAAAAAAATAGAAAAACTAACTGGGTGTGGTGGTGCGTGCCTATAGTCCCAGCTATTCGGGAGACGGAGGTGGGAGGATTGACTGAGCCTAGGAGTTTGAGGTGTGGTGAGCCATGATTATGTCACTGCACTTCAGCCTAGATGACAGAGTAAAACTCTGTCTCAAAACAAAATAAAATAAAACAAAACAAAGAGGGCTCCAAATGTAATATAAGCCTGGGCCTGCCCTTAATGGAAGGTCTCTAGAAATCACCAAGATAAAATGTCTGATTTTACAGATGAAGAAACTGAGTCCTAGAAAGGAGGGAAAGGATCACTTGCTGAAGTCAAAGTGTGGACGTCAATAATTCATTTGGGAGTTAGCCTTCCCTCTTGTTTCCTTGAAAAGCACTGCAGTGTACTTCAAGGCTACACTGCAGTCATCGCCTTTCCTGGGTACCTTCTAGGGGAGGCCTCCTGGCCCCAGCCTCTGCTGATGGAGTAGCCCTAACTATTCCCTGGGGAGGAGTGGCTTTGTGGTCACCCTGTGACCCTGTTCCTCACCCCTACCTCCATTCCATCAACACAGCTGATTAGACCGAACGTTGTCACCCGACCCAAGAGAGTCATTCCATCTGGGTCAATGACCTGTGAGGTCATCTGGTATAAAAAGCTCTGCTCAAACACAAAACATAGTGGTGACCTAGCCCCATCCAGTTCTCTCTCCTGGAAACTTGGACTGGAGACTATGGATAGAGACAGACCATTCATCGTGCGGAAATGTTTTGCTGATGTGAGATGAGGATCCCAGGAGGAGGCAAGACAGGGCACTGGCACTCCCGGGGGAGGAAGGAGGCAGGGGGTGGGGGCAGAGAGAGAAGCTGTCTCCTATGACATGGAGCCAGGTAAATGAACTCTGGGAGTCTTGGGCCAAGGAATCCCACGAGGAGTCACGCATCTGTATTATTCCAGAGAGGACCCCCAAACCCCAGGATTTGTGTATAAAAAATTGTGTTTATTCTTACATGTTTTAACTTCAGTCATCTTCAAAGTACTCTCCATTTGATGCAATACAGCTATTTCCACTGTTTTTTCCACTGCTCAAAAGTTTCTGAACTCATCAATTTTGATGACTTTTAGTGCTTCTGCCATTTTTGTTGTTGTTGTTCCACCTCTTCCACATCAGCAAAACGTTTCCCTTTGAGCACTATGTTCATCCAGACAAACAAAAGAAAGTTGCTTGGGGTGAGATTGGGCGAATAGGGAGGGTGGTATACGGGGGTCATGCTGTTTTTGGTCAGAAACTGTTGAATACTCAGCGCAGTGTGGACCAGTGCCTTGTCCTGATGGAAGAACCAGTCACCTGTTTGCCACAACTAGCTGGCCCATGGATGCTGATGGATTCCTAGAACACTCACCTAGTGGGGGAAGACTGTACTCCAAGGAGCCCACTCTCCAAAAGATAACTCCTGGTTTTTTTGGGTGGTTCCCTTCATAGTTCTCTTCCATTAAAGGATGACAAGGGTTGACCTGCAAAAGAGTGGCCTGACTGCCTGAGGACACACGTGACAGCCACAGAACTGAGTGTTCCTGGGGGATGCCTGAGCATGCGTGGGCAGAGACTTCTAAAAAGCCCTATGTCTCCAGTGAAAAGAGCAACAGGACTTGCAGCATCAATAAATGATCATTAAACTGAGGCATGACCACTGTACTTTAGGCGGGAAGGAGACATCTGGGTTTCACTTGATTCCAATGAACCTCACAAACTTGGTAAGTGATAATCACCAACCAGAGTCACCTTTAGAAACAAAAGAAGAGTTTTCAGGTGTGAACAAATGCATGTGTGTATAAAGACGATGTGTATGCATCCTATTTTATTTGTTTTGTTTTGTTATTTTTGAGTAAGAGTCTCACTCTGTCGCCCAGGCTGCAGTGCAGTGGCACACACTCACGACCACTGCAGTCTCAACCTGCTGGGCTCAGGCAATCCTTCCACCTCAGCCTTACAAGTAGCTGGAACCACATGCTACCATGCTTGGCTAATTTTGTGATTTATTGTAGAGACGAGGTCTTGCTGAGTTGCACATGCTGGTCTCAAACACCTGGACTCAGGCAATCTTCTCGCCTCTGCCTCCCAAAGTTCTGAGATTACAGGCGAGAGCTGCCAAGCCCAGCTATTTTTAAATTTTTTTTAAACAAGCATCAGAGACCTGATTCAAACAGAATTAAATAACGAGGAAATATTAACTCACACTCTAGAGGCAGACAGCTTCCCTAGGTAGATGACTCGAGGGCCCTGTGACGTCCTGAGGGACTCAGGTTCCTCCCATCTCCCTGCTTGCCACTCTTGGGACTCAGTCATTTCCTGCACCCTTCATGATCCGAAGAAGGCTGAAGCAGTTTCCAGGTGTCACATCCAGACATGACAACATTCAGGTGAACATGGACATGATCTTTTTTGGAGCATTCTTCCTAAGGGCAGAAATGCTCTTCCCAGAAGGTTCCCTGCTGTGCAGACCAACTTCTCACCTCTCACTGGCCAGGACTGGGCCACCTTAAAGCAGCCAGTGGTAAGGAAAGAATCCTCAAGGTCGCCTCAGACCAGTCATGCTCAAACTTGTGCATGCATCATTATTGCCAGGAAGATCTTATGGAAACAGAGGGTGCTGAACCCCATACTCCAGAATTCAACAGGTCTGGGGTGGTTCAAGAATCTGCATTCTTAACAAGGTCCTGGGTGATGCAGACGCAGCCAGTCTGGGGACCACACTTTGAGGAGTACCATCTTAGACTACTGGGGAGAAAAAGGGTGTAGGGAAATCAACACAAAATATATGAGGGGGGCCTCCCAAAAAGGAATTAAATTTTGGAGGGTGGGTTCCTTATAGTATAGGCTTCCCCTGCTAGACAGGTGTTCTAGAAAGCCATTGGCATCCATGTACCAGCTAGCGTTGTTGTGAGAGGCTGCGTTCAGCTTCAGTGAATTTTTGTGAATTACATGAACAATCTGCTCACACCGTGCTGAGCATTCAGCAGTTTTTGACCAAAAACAGCATGAATCCCGGGCCCCACCCTCCCTATTCACCCAATCTCTCCCCGAGCAACTTTTGTTTCCCCTGACGAAAAAACTTTTCAAAGGGAAACATTTTGCCAATATGGAAGAGGTGAATCAAAAAATAGCAGAAGCACTAAAAGGCAACAAAATGGACAAGCTCAGAAACGGTTCTGAGCAATAGAAAAAGCATCTCAGGTATACTGCATCCAATGGAGAGTACTTTGAAGGTGACTGAAGTTTAAACATGTAAGAATAAATACACACTTTTTTGTAAATTCCAGTTTGTTTGGGATCCCTCATATGCTGTAGGTGATAATTTTATCAGAAGAGTACTGTGCATATTTTGGAATGAAATATTTCTATAAATTTTCTTTTGAAGATTAAAATTTCAGTAAGTCGTGCATGTGACAAACAGTATTGATTATGGGTGTATCACAAGCCAAAATGTGGAAGTAGAATCGAAGCTATTGGCCTGTGGCAGACAATGTGGTTTGAGGAAATGTCACCCGTTGTCACAAACATCCACCCATCCTGCCCTGCACACGGTGCACACCCACACCCTTTCCTTTGCATACTTCTGTTCTCTTTCTCAAGGCTAATATGCCATCAACCGCACACTTGCTGAAGTGGCAGCAACCCTGGCCTGCCTCCTGGCAGAGGAGACAGAACGAGCAAAGGAACCAGTATATGAAACAGCTCATTGCTTGCAGGAAACTCAGTAGCTTGATGTTTTTGCAACAGAAAATACGAAGCTGGAAGTGGTGTGAACAAAAACCCTCGATTTGGACAAGAGCGAAACCACAGAGGGCATTCTGGGATGCAGAGGAGCTTGAACTAGATCCTGTGGCCCAAGCAGCAACTCTGCAGAGACTGTTGCGGCTGGATCTGGGTTTCATGTCAATCACACTGTGGAAGGCAGACTTGAGGCTGGAAGTCAAGGTCAAGACTGGCAGTCCAGGTGAGAGTCACAAGGCCTGGACGAGAGCTGAGATGATAAGCTTACAGAAGACACAAGTCGGGAAATAATGTAGAGGGACCAGATCTGCAAATCTGATGATCTGCTGGATATAGAAGGTATGAGAGAGGAAGGCCCCGAGATGTTTCTTAGGTTTCTAGCCTCAGGTATGGGTGTGGAGGATACAGGACACACTAGAAAACAACATCCATTTAGATATGCTGTGAAGTCCTGGCCCATCTCTACATGAAAGAAGAGGTGCTCAACAGGTAGACTGTCACATGAGGGTGGGTGTGGGGACAGAACTGCACTAAAGAGCAAGATTCCAAAGTCACCTCTGGTTAAATCAGGAGCATGAGTTGGTCACCTAGGGAAAACATGAAGGTTATGAAGAATATTTAGCCTAGGATGGACCCTGGGTAAGAAGAATATTTAACCCAGATGCACCCTGGGAAATGTAACATTAATGTGGTGGGAAAAGGAACAAGCAGCAATATAAGACAGTGAAGGGAGGGTTAGTGAGGCAGGAGGAAACCTAGGTATAGAGTTTCAGAGAGTCAAGGTTATACAGTGTGAAGCAGGAGAGAGGGGTCAATATTTGAGGAAGTTCCCTAAGATAAGGCTGGAAAAAACTTGCTATGATTTGGCCTTGGGGAGGTCACAGGCATTCCCAGAGGGCAGTTGTGTTGAATTCTAAGCAGGTGAGTGGAGACTTTTTGAGAGTTTGACGGAAAGGGCAGGCTAAGAAAGCAGAGAGAACCCTGAAGGAAAGTACCTCATGTCTGCAGATGCCTCACTAAAATGAAGTGGGCATGTGCTGGGAGTGAGGGTTGTGGATTAAATTGTGGAGGGTTATGAAGGTTTGGGATAGTCAGGAAAGGTAAGTGTCCTTAAGGTGTCTCAGAGGGTTGACACTGCGCCTTAGCCACCTTTCCAGAGCATTTGCAACCACAGATCCAGGAAGTGATGTGTATTTTAAATGGGTATGTCATTGGCTCTCAGGAAGACGTCTTTGAGTAATGCTTAAAGGAAATGGGTGCATGTAAGGGAAAGACTTTTGTAACCACCCAATAAACAGAATACAGAAATGACACTATGTGACTTCCAAGGCAAAAGGCAAGGAGCTTCCGGTTGGTTCTTTATCTGGGGCTGCTACCATGCTGTGAGGAAGCCCACGCCTGCCACGTGTCTAGTGGCTAATTCTGGCTGCTGGCTGGGTTCTGGTGCTAATTCCAGGGGTATAATTCAGAGTTGACAGATTCTTCCCTAGAAACACTCATTTTGTGAGTGCCATGACACCCAATAATCTTGGGTTTTTTCCTTATTTCTTTGGCTTCTCCTCCACTTGACTTTTTATTATTATTATTATTTTAAAACAATTTTTTTAAGAGATGGGGTCTCATTCTGTTTTCCAGGGTAGAGTACAGTGGTGTACCCCTGGCTGACTGCAGCCTCAACTTCGTGGACTCAAGTGATCCTCCCATCTCAGTCTCCTGAGTTGCTGAGGCTATAGCCATGTGCTACCATGCCTGTCTAATTTTTCTATTTTTTTATAACAAGGAGGTCTGGCTTTGCTGCATAGGCTGGTCTCAAACTCCTGGACTCAAGCAATCCTCCCACCTCTGCCTCCCAAAGCAATCCTCCCACCTCTGCCTCCCAAAGGATTACATGTGAGGCACCACACCCAGTCTTATATGAAATATGTATTGTGTGTCTATCACTCTGTCAGCCTCACATGCTGAGATCAGGCCTGTGATCTCTGCACAACAGCCTCAGTGTTGTGTACGTACACAGTAGAGGCTCCAAGTGGGTACCAAGTAGGTACTAATAAGTGAATGTTAATACCTAAAAGTTCCGATGAATTGACACACTGCTGGTCCTTTTACATTATTACAGTGGATTGAATAACAATTTTAATGGGAACTTGATACAAATAAGGTAACAACTTTACATAAAATAGAACCAGGGAATGTTCCACTTCCATACATCTATGACTTGATTCCTTTTATTGCTGTGTGCTATTCAACTGTGTGTCCCCAAGGTTTGTGATCTGACCTTAACCTGACACCATGTGTGCTCCACGGGAGAAACCTGACACAAGCTTGGAGAACGAGTCACACCAAGGAGCATCCAACACATTCTGAGCGGGACATAAAGAAATCCCAAGACTATTCTGGAACAATGAAGGAGAGGTAGAAGGCAGAACACACACCATGGACTCCAGAGGCACTAACTGGTGAGGACAGCAGTGGATAAAAGTATCCCACAGAGCCAGGCTCGGTGGCTCTGCCTGTAATCCCGCACCTTGGGAGGCCGAGGTGAGTGGATTACCTGAGCCCACGGGTTCGAGACCCGCCTGGGCAACTTGGCGAGACCTCATCTCTACAATAAATAAAAAAGTTAGCCGGGCGTGGTAGTGCGTGCCTGTAGTTTCAGCTCCTTGGAAGGCTGAGGCGGAAGGATCGTCGGAGCCCAGCAGGCGAGGCTGCAGTGGCTGGAAGCGGCCGCTGCTCTCCAGTCTGGGCTCCAGAGTGAGACTCCAACTCAAAAAAAAAAAAAAAAAAGTATCCCACAGAAAGTAGCATGGAGCTGCCTTCATAGCTTTTGACTGAGGTTTAATCATGTCAAGATGGGCAAGAAACATGCTGGAAAAGCTGCCATACTGCAGAGTGTGTACACACACACACACACACACACACACACACACACACACACACACACACACACCCCCTCTCTCTTCAGACCTGGCAGCACCTGTTTCTCATGGAAGGCAATCACTACAATGCTTGGTTTTCCTTGTTACCTTCCTTAAACTCAAGCTGAACTTTCATGTTCACCAGTGACTCTAAGCTTCTTCCTGCCATTTCCCAGCCAGAGAACCTGGCGGGTCCCAGTAATCATAGCCATCACTCTCCCAAGCCCTTCCCTGACTGTAGCAGCTCTCCAGTTTGACTTATGTCAGTCAAGGCCCAGAAGTCTCTGCCTTCATGTGTTCAATGCCTTTTCATGGAACTCAAGCCAGCACTTTAAAACATGGAAGATGAAAGTACTTCCCGTATAAGTGGTTATTATTAGAGATCTCACCTTCATCTGGCTTGTCAATTTTATCTTTAGTAGAAATAGATTCAGTGTAGAATAAGGTGGCAAGTTCTCTCAATTTAGGAGAACTTCACCTCCTCCACAAAGTCCTGAGAAGAAGGGAGTCTAAGGAAATGCCACACTGGTCCCTACTACTCACTGGACACCAAACATATTCTCTCTCTCGACTCTCTGTCTTCTCTCCCTAACTAAACTCTGGTCTAACGCCCGTATCATCAACATAACAGGTGCATTTAATGATGGGCCACTGAAGAGAGGTCAAAGAAGGAAAAGGAAGCTGATAGCTGCTGTTGACATGCTCGCGCAATTTATCACTGAAGCACGTGTTCTCTTTGAGATGTCACTTTTTGCTCTAGAATCAAGCAAAATTGTAAACACACACACACACACACACACACACACACACACACACACACACACACACACAGCCATGGAGAAGGAGAATATCCAAGCACATGCTGTGGTGAGCCTTAAAATGTCTCCTTGTAAAAACCTAATTCTTTCCTGGATCAGCACCCCTGTCCCCACAGCACTAATTTTGTAGCTACTGCTCTTCATAGAAGGGTCAGTCTGACCCCTCGGGAACCTCTTCTAGAAGACTGGGGAGAAGCAGAATCCTGACAACTGTTCTGAGGCAAAAGTCTTCCTTAGGAGAGGGAACAACATAAAACGTATAAAGAACAGGACAGGCTTCTTGCCCTAATTCACAAGAAGACAATAAGGAATGGCAGGACTACAATGCGCTTTTCAAAGCAAGAAGTAGCCGGGCTCGGTGGCTCGGCCTGTAATCCCGTGCCTTTGGGAGGCTGCAGTGAGTGGATCGCCTGAGCCCACGGGTTCGAGACCCGCCTGGGGCAGCGAGACCTCATCTCTACAATAAATCAAAAAATCAGCCGGGCGTGGTAGCGCATGCCTGTGATTCCGGCTACTCGGAAGGCTGAGGTGGAAGGATCGCCGGAGCCCAGCAGTTGAGGCTGCGGTGGCCGGGAGCGGCCACTGCACTCCAGTCTGGGCGACAGAGTGAGACTCCGACTCAAAAACAAACAAACAAACAAAACAAGAAGAATTCTCTAAATGACAGGGAATTCTCAATGTTGGACAGGCATATAAAAATAAATGGGGGCGGGGGGAATTCTAGCTAAACAGAAGGAGAAAAGAAAAACCCAGCAGAGGGTACCACCTGCAGTCACAAAGTATCATCTACTGGGTGGATGTATAAGTTCATGGCAATTCTCGTTAGCCCATGGAATACAAATGTCGCTCAATGGTTGACAGGTCACAGTTCAACACATTTGCCAATTCTCGGGTTGTGATGTATCCACTGAAGTGAGTCATCGTGGATTAAAGCGTTTAAAGGGTCTTCATCAAAGCCCGACGGTCTTCCCGAATGTGGCAAATCCCTCATGTCAAAGTGGTCCCCTTTGAAACGACAACACCGTTTTCTTGCCATGAATTCCCCAATGGCATTCTTGCGCACATGGCACAAATGTCTCAGTCTGCCTCCACTGCCTTTACTTGTCTGTTAACTCACACAGAAGATGATGTCAGAAGGTTCAGGTTTTTTCCCACTTGACACTCCGTCTTCTTTAACCCACAAATAGCATTAACTTTCTTCACATCCACAAAATGCAAGGCATCTTCACAAGCACAACCTTGTCACTCCAAATGACAAATGACACACTTCCAACACTGCAGTGCTGCCATGCCAAAGATAAACGCTACTAACTTATGCATCAGCCTAATAATTCAAGTACCCCATAGGGCGTGATGAACCCTGACCCTGGGGAAGCACGTACATTTCATTCCTAAGGTGGAAATGATGAAGCCAGGTAGCACTGCCAATTTCCTCTGTGGCTTAAATGCTGAAGGCCTTCCAGACCTCTTCAGTAGAAAATGCGACGGCTTTGGGGACAGATGTGCACTCAGAATCTGAAGGGGACATGGCAAGGTTGCCCACAGCCCCTACATCTCAAGCCCTACATGGCTGCTTCTTACTGCTTTGACATTGACAGAAAAAGGGGGATTTTCCAGCTCCCTCTGGGTTCTTCCCACATGAACAGTTAACTTCTTTGAGATCTCTGTCACTAGTGACAGGACAGAAAACCAAACACCGCATGTTCTCACAAGTGGGAGGTAAGGTAAGGACCTGAGGAGGCATGTGAAATGGTACTGGAGACTCAGAAAGGGGTGTCTGGGAGGGAGGGGAGAGATGAAAAGTCACCTGGTACGTTAAATATGCACTAGTTGGGGTGACAGGTACACTTAATGCCCAGACTCTTTCACCACTGTACAATGCATCCATGGAACCAGCCGGCACCTGGCCCACAGTAAGCACTGAGTAAGCGTTAACTATTGCAATAGCAGCATTGCAAATCACACTGAAAACCTAGTGTTGAGCACACATTTCTTTGCTATTGCTAAAAAATGTGGTCATTGTTCAAAAATGAATGAAGAGTGTAAGTTCAATTATAAATAAGCTTTCATCATCCCCCAAGAGGCCTTCATGTCTTGGTGACTGTAAACATGCACACAAATTCAAAAAGAACTCCTCCTAACTATGGACTTCTCTCTTATGAAGACAATGTATACTTGTAATTAGAGCCTGAAATATATCTTTGGAGTTCTGACAAAATGAAATGTTAGAAAATTGAAATGGGGTAGAAGTATGATAAATATTTAATCTGGCTGGGCTTGGTGGCTCAGCTTGTAATCCCGCGCCTTGGGAGGCCGAGGTGAGTGAATCGCCTGGGCCCACGGGTTCGAGACCCGCCTGGGCAACTTGGCGAGACCTCATCTCTACAATAAATAAAAAATTAGCCGGGCATGGTAGTGCATGCCCGTAGTTCCAGCTACTTGGAAGGGTGAGGCGGAAGGATCGCTGGAGCCCAGCAGGTCGAGGCTGCGGTGGCTGGGAGCGGCCACTGCACTCCAGTCTGGGTGACAGACTCCCACTCAAAAAAAAAAAAAAAAAATATTTAATACAATGTGACTCTCCCTGCCCCATACATACACTGTAGAGAAAAATAACTTAAGAAAGCAGGTTGAATTAAAAATATTTACTGACTAGTGACTTAAAGATAGCTCCAGGTGTTTGGAGGATGACAGAGGTAATTAAGGCTTCTTTTCTTTCTCACAGTTCAAGGAAAGAAAAATTTATTAGAACAATGACAAAGCAGTATATTAACCAAAAAGTGAACTTCCAGAAGTTCTAGGTGTTAAGCTAGGTTAGAAGAGTAGTTATAAATTGACAGGGAGGAAGGAAAGGGACAGATAGACTTCTTGCTTGGGGTGATGCCACCACGAAGGGCACAGAAGCAGGAATGTCATATGAAGGTTGATAAGGATGGAAGGGTCCTTGCTGGGAATCAGAGATGACGCTGGCTAGGCATGGTGTCTCATGCCTATAATTCCAGCACTTTGGGAAGCTGAGGTGAGAGGACTGCCTGAGCCCGGGGGTTTGAGACCAGCCTGGGCAACTTGGCGAGATCTTATCTCTACAATAAACCAAGACAAATTAGCTGGGTATGGTGATACATGCCTGTGGTTCCAGCTACTTGGAAGGCTGAGGCAGACCACCTGAGTCAAACAGGTCAAGACTGCAGCTGGGCTCGGTGGCTCAGCCTGTAATCCCGTGCCTTTGGGAGGCTGAGGTGAGAGGATTGCCTGAGCCTGCGGGTTTGAGATCCGCCAGGGCAGTGAGACCTCATCTCTACCATAAATCAAAAAATCAGCCGGGCATGGTAGCGCCTGCCTGTAATTCCGGCTACTTGGAAGGCTGAGG